>NC_060209.1:179955833-180259444 GCF_021130785.1 Homalodisca vitripennis | reverse complement strand
AAATTAACATGCTGTGCCATTTTAAGAACTTTACTACTGTGAAATTTTGGACGATTAATTACTCAATATTGCGGAACTCCTGAGGTTCTTGTGAAGACTAATACCACTTAGCTGGATCATCTGAGTGAATGTCCTCCTTCACAGACCAATGAAGGAAACATATTCAATGCGAATTCTTATGCTGTGGTATTTTAAGAATTTCATCAATGTGAACATTTTAAATGATTAATTACTCAACATTTCAGAACTCCTGAGATTCTTGTTAAGACTAATACCACTTAGCTGGAACAGCTGAGTGAATGTCCTCCTTCACAGACCAATGAAGGAAACATAGTCAATGCGAATTCTTAGACTGTGGTATTTTAAGAATGTTATCACTGTGAAAATGTAAATGATTAATTACTCAACTTTTTAGAACTCCTGAGGTTCTTGTCAAGACCAATACCACTTAGCCGGAACAGCTAAAGTGAATGTCCTCCTTCACAGTCTAATGAAGGAAACATAGTCAATGCAAATTATGTATTCGCGATGACGGAAAAGTAGTGCGGTTAATTGGCCGATGGGAAAGGAAAGAAAAGGAAAGGGTTACAATAATGACACCTGTGACTGGTCACAAGGAGGCGACACTTTCTCTAAATCATTTATCAGACAGCGCATCACGACTGGAGACTTCCTGCACGACGGGACAAGTGGTCCGTGGCATGACGAGATCTGCTTCCGACGGACAGCAAGTTTCTTTGCCCCGTCCTCCACTTGTCCCTTCCAACCGGACTTCTGATCTTGCTAACTCTACACGCAAAGCACAACTGCAAGAGTTATAACTTGCAAATTTCCTAATGCGACGTCACACCTTCAAGGATACGTAGTAAATCATTGTCTATCAGGAATCCTAGCTGTGTATTAATCGCTTCTTTGTAGATGTTGAATCACGGGACCATGAAAAGTCCATTCCAGCAGTGACGAAACCATTGCGTTACCGTGATAGTGACACAGCCTCGATATAGGTTAGCCGTGGTCTTTCCATTCACACTTCTTAGACATGACTGTGTACAAGGTGATTTATGAAATTTTCTATAAATGTATTCAAAAAATTCATATTAACTTTCTACCTTTGCGTTTTTATCACGTTCTCCATCCAAGTAGCTGTTACAATTATAAAGTGTTTACTTTTATACCAAAATTTTTCACCCAATTCATGTTTTACCCTATTTCTTTTAAAATATATGAAAGTACAATTTTACGATTTTATTAAATTTATTATTGTGAAAATGTAATAAAAATATAACTAAAATACTAGTAGCTTGAAATGATTACATTTAGTGCTATTATTTCAAGAAGCTCCCCTAATTACGAAAGAGTTGAAACATGTGCTATACTTATCAAGACCTTTCACTAAAAATGACTCAATTAAATATTTTGACTTTAAATGCTATCTCATTTATTACAATATTTCCAAATACGTTAAGGCATGTTTCTCGAGAAATTTCATAATGTAAATTTCCAAATTTCGTGATGTTTTCTTTTTGTTTTCTTAGGACAAGAAGCTTATAAATTGCATTTAGTCCTATAAGAACCTTAGCGTTGCTTCCGGAGTGTAAGGATATTCAGGATGGGTAAGGTTAAGGAGTAGGAGCCGCCTCATATCGAGATCCATGAGGAAGATTTAGGGCACTAAATCTCAAAGTCATGCCCCCTGTCAGCATCTCCAGTCAAAACTGGTGGTACACCCTTGTTGAGGCTAGCAAGAACCTCTGGGGTTAGGGAACAAACTCCACCAACTCCAACAGTCACCTCCCGCAGTAGACTAGACTTATCGAACTGCCCTTGAACCCAAGAATCTCGACATTTGCGGTTAGAGATGGACATTGATAAGATTGCCCAGATTTAAGTGGTTTTTGCTGTGCCCAGTGGTACAATCAACGGGAAGGTATAAACCAGCTAGAAGTGATCCCTGTTGGGTATTCGTGATATTTTAAAAACATATATTTTAAAAACCATAAAATAAAGACGACAAAGCGTTGAAACTTACGATATAATAATTGTATATAAATCTTGAAACCCACAGTGAATAACTGAAAAAACGGAAACGAGAAATGGCAAAGGTTATAGAGTGCTGAGTCGGTCTACTCGTGTCCGAATGCCTCATTCCTCCTACGATCATCTGCCAGGTACTCGCTATATGTTGACATAGCCCAGATTCAGAGAGCGGATTCCTGGTCTTGTTCCACGCTTTTCGTGCAGATCGAATCTGTTGCGAAAGGTCATGCACGCTAGGTGGGAATCTATTGTTTCAACTAAATATTTCTTCATATTCCCTACAAGACTGTCAATGATGTGAACTCTTTCGGTGACACATATCAATTCATTGATGTTAATACATTTTCTCCCTGTAATACGACTACCTGCTTTAATTATACCAAAACTTAATTTATTATAAAATTGCAAGTAATATAAATACTTATTTTGAAAAGTTGCCTTAAATGCTTCAATAATTACAGAGAGTTGTACCGTATAATAGGTGGCAGTGAAAAAAAGAGTAAAAAGCATTTAAAATAAGTTCCCTACTGGTACATGTTTAAAATTATAATCATTAAAATTATTGTTAACGATTAAACTCGAATTAACGACAGATTACACGTTTAATTCAAGTGTGGTTATACACAATTATTATTTTCTGTTCTGTACTGACGTGAGTAAAACTATCATATGTAATAGCCAAATTCTTTTAAATATATGGAAGTACAATTTTACGGTTTTATTAGTTTTATTATTGTGAAAGTATAATAAAAATATAACTAAAATACTTGTAGCTTGTAAATTATTAAATTTAGTGCTATTATTTAATGAAGCTCCCTACTTACGAAACAGTTACTCGTATGAAAACCTCAAGGTACCAGATGACATGCTTTTAAAATAACGGCATAAATTTACAGTTTCTAGCATTATTGTTTTAATCAGTTATAATTTTTGTCGCACCATGTATCGATTCGAGCTTCATTCCAAATCTTTCGCTGGACAAAAAAATCAGCCCTACTAATAAATTTAGATTTAGAAGTTTTCCCTCTTACTGCGTGGCCTTAAGCACACACAAATTCTCTTTATTAATCGTTGAGCTTAATCACATTCCAGGTAAAGTGTCAAAGAAGGCTTCTTAGCCCTAAGCTCACTCGCTCAAAAATACATTAGTAGTACAGATAGGATTCTAAATCGCCCCAGAGGTGAGGATGAGGTTAAAGGTCATTTGCGGAAATTGTTCCCTCATTAGCGGAAGTTTCCCCTCACTAGAGAGAATTTTCCCTAACTAGCTGAAGTTTTTCCCTCGCCAGTCACGTGATCTCAGCTGTCACTTCACCTGGAATGGACTTTGCCCTCTGGAATAGACTTTGATATCTGAGGTGGGGAATCTTTCCCTCAATAGCGGGATTGTCCCCTCCTTGCGGGAATTTTTCTAAAATTGCGCTCTCTGCTCACTATATGAGGCGGGAAACTCAAAATACCGCTTGCGCTTGGTCACATTATCAAAGATGGGCACTTTTAAGAGACCTCACACTGTTAACCTCACTTTTTATATGTTATTTTCGGACCAAGATGGCGACTTCGGGCACGTGATCTTCTCTATATGCGTGAGGTTTCCCTTAGAGAGCTCTGAACCTCGAAAATTTACGGTCGAGATCAAAAATCTCGAAAACAATGCTTTTTTCCGTGATTTATTTGATTACTACGTAAGTTTTCAGGTTGTACTCAACCATAGAAAAATACATTCTTAAAAATCGAAGAAACAGAGTATCACTAACCACGACATCAAAAATAGTTTATCTAATAAAATGGTGCATTTCCTTGACACTTTGGCCTATTACGTTTTCAGATCGGACCAAATTACAGAAAATTCTTTTTACCTTTACTTTGTGTATTATTTTATAATTAAAAGAAATTCATTTGAAAATCAATGAAACGAAATATGTCTTTAAGCTGTATTGCTATAAGGAACAACCTTACAACTCCTACGCATAAATATAAATTTATCATGTATACCACATTTCATTTACCAATGTAACATACGTCTTTTAGCCACAATGGTTTTCAAGTTAAATACAAACTATTGTTTACTTAGTTCTATATTTTAATTTGATTGTAAAAGTAGATTAGATCTGTAGTGTCACTGCAAAACTTGCAGAGAACGGTACCTGTGCGTAATCTGTTCCACTTTTTTTATTACTTTTTAATGATACTATTTTTCCTATACCATCTATAGTTTACTTATAGTTTTATTTACATAATGTCACATCATACAACAATAATTATATACTTTTACATTGAGAAAACAACGTCCAATGCTGCGCCTATGTACATTCTGGTACTTATCGTCTTCCACTGCATTCACCAAGACGTGACAATCAAGTTAGGTGTAATTGCACAGGAAAGTCCAACTAACATTCCAGGGTAACTACGGCACCCCAGTTAGTCCTGCACTTACCTATCCCACATTGTGTAACAAATGCTAAAACCAGTCAGCTGTAACAGACTCTCGCTGCAATTTCGTTATTTGTGCAATAAGCGTTCCATCTTCCGGTGTCATCACCGACTACACACTTACCCGCTCACTTCCATGCCAGAACGGCATAACACCGAGTGTCGTTATATAACGTTATAGCGTCATATAACGTCAGGTTCATATGGACTTAATTGTGAGTCTCCAAACCATATTATCTTGGGTTCATACTGTTACATGCATGCATTCGTAAATACAAGTTTTAAAGCGTGTTAGCAAATAGGCCTAATATTAATTTAATGCGTTTTTCGTTGGAGGCTTGTTCTCGCAATTTAATACAAACAGGATTTCTGAAAATCCAAGGACAGATTTTAGGTATCCTTATTGTAAGTACTTCTAGATGCAAAGTCAATAATTTTGACACAATAATTGTTATTGAAAATCGGGATACACATGGTATTCATAAAAGTACTATAGGAAACCCCAACATACGATTTTCATATCAAATTAAGTAATAAGTGTCATAAAATATAACACTAACTTGCTTATATTTCACCACAGTGTAGTTTACTCAGTGTTACTATTTGTTTCTTTTTTGAATAAGTTTGTTTACCAAGTAATATAAACAACAATGAGCTTGTAATTTCAGTGGTTAAATTTAAATAAGTTGAAATGTTAGTGGTGTAATTTAAAATTAATTTATTGTTGTGTTAATAAGATCGCATGTACGAAAACAGATTGCCTATTAATTAATTGTATCATTAATATTCTTTTATATTTTTATATAAGATAATTTTAATAAAGAAATTTTAAATGTTAGTGTACGTAAAATTAGATGTTAGATTATTATCCTAATTTAAATATTAAAATAAATATATCGAAGTGGATGGAAGTTTCGCGTAGTGGTCTAAACCAACTAAACTACCAATTTCTTATATGTACTCGTATTTAATTCGTCAATTGACAGTTCGAGATACTTTCCGGTTGGTTACAGAAACATTGCAGAATCATTTAGTGTATTTATTGACAGTAATATCCTAAATGATCAGGACAGGATAACGGTTGGACTAAATGACTCATTCTCAATTGATTCGTTCAGGTGTTTAATATCCTTGATACACATCACTGGTTTCCTTTAGTGGTATAATAAAGAAAAATAGGTTAGATTTCGAATTTTCTCTCTTCTTTCCATGACTAATAATTTGCTACTACATGGTATATGTTTTTTATTTTTATAGTGTGGAGAATATTTATAGTTGAGAAATTGAAAACCTCAATTAAGTATGAGTTATGAATCAGCTGGAGAACTGCTGCCCTTGGCCTCCCGCAGTCAAGGTCGTGGTAACGTAATACATGGGCTACGCAATGGTCAAGTAGTCATGGTCAGGCAGGCGTTCACACCGAGTATGTCTGGCTTGCTTCTCCTTAACTAGTCTAAACTATGTCTTGCTACAGCCGAGACTAGGCAAGCCATGCAAAAAATTATCCACTAGCTACTAAAATGAAATTTAGGGAACAGAACGTTCTCATTTTACATAAAACGCAACATTATCTTTTACTGAATTCTGATTTCTAGATCTTTGCATTTTAAACTTACTCTGCGTTGAAGAATTATCATTATTTAAGTTTTGAAAAATAATTTTGTCACTAAAATTAATATAAATAAATAATTAAATAAAACAAATATAGGAAGATATGTTAACCTAAGTTTGAATAAAATGAAAGCCATATAGTTATTATCTAATAAAAAAATATGGATCCTAGCAAAATTTTGAAATTACTTATTTAAACTTTTTTAACGAAATGCCCTTTTTCTCTCTCCATTAACACCCTTCTCTATCTTTAACCCTATTCTGCCCGTCTTCGTGGGCTAATAGCCTGTCCTCTTTATTCTATTTGATAGAATATTATCAAATAAAATAAATATAATAGTCGATACAGTACAAGGTCAATGGTATTGAAAAAATGCAACGGTCACGGTTGAACCTTAGCTGTAAGTTAGACTCAAAGTTTAATAATTAATAACTTCACCGCAGCTCTATACTGAGTGACTACTCTTAATATGACTCTGCGCTGTTAGTTGTAATACCAGTAACATATTAAAAATACCAGTTGCAGTATAGTAAGAGGCCACCACTGCAACTGTATGAGGGTATCAAATTATCAATTAGAAATACTTAAACTATTAAATACAATAACATTTTAGTTATAGTCATTTACAATTATTGTTTATCAGCTCTTTCTAATGTATTAAATAACAATATTGTTCCAAATTGATTCAAACAAAGTATAATCACTTATATGGTATTTGAGTAATGGCCGCTAGTATATGTGTTGCGTCACTAGCTGTCACACACATTTATCTTTAAAAACAGTAAAAAGTAACTAAATGTTAAATTGTTTCGTTTTGTTACATTTTATAGATACACATAACGTAGACAGTTTTTTTATTCATCAATAAATTATTAATATTTTAGATTTAAAACAGCTGAATTATATTATAATTTAATATGTCTATAACGTAATTCGTGTCAATATTTTTGTTTCTATAGTTTAGATAATCATAAACATGATTCTATTGTGGTGGTGGCCTCTTATTATACTGCAGCCAAAATACCATTAACATACCTAAAACTATAAAATTAAACTGTGAAGATTTTGTCTTTGTTATACTGTAATAACTGGACTTTCTAAATGCTAAACGAACGACAGGTTTGCTCTTCATCACTATATCGAGACGAGAGGACCCTCATGGCAGGCACTGGCTCGTTACATTAACCAGTGAAAGTACAGAGGAGGCGGGCCGCAGACAAAAATGCGTCAAACGGATTATCAGGTGTTCAGACGTAAACACAGCTTTATCGTGGATGAGAGCGGACAGAGGTGGTTAAATGGAGCAGACCTGGCACCAGCTCGGCTCTCGGCGGCGGAGAGAGCTTTCTCTGAATCGGCGAGAGGTAATAAACCGGACCGGACGAGAGAAACTGAGAGTCAGGGCCAGGGTGAGCGACTGCCACTGCCTACATGAGCGGGCGTCGAACTCGTTTGTTTATAAACATTCGCTCACTTTTACAAAGCTCTAATTATCGTAACATAATCCTTCTTTGGTACAAACAGCGAAACTAAGTTACAGCAACTAAGTGTGGTATTCTGCAACATTCTATTGATTGCAAACTGTTTTTGTTGAGCATCGAATTACAAAGTAAACCAATCATCACGAAGACAATCACAATTAATTTAGATGTTTTTTGCAAGTAAATTTAAATAAGTTATAACTTATGGCGTTTAACAATTTATTAAAGGTGCTTAACACCAAGTACATTACACATTCAAGGTCGTATTCATAATAATTCACGGATGCAGTGATGTAATTAACTGCTCATACTAAACAACTGACTTTTATTCGTTTGTTTTCAATTTATTATCCAATTACAAATATGAGTAACTTTATTTACTGTGCAAGCACCATTAAGGGATTATATTAAGTATGTGAAACCTTTACTAGCACGCTATTATTTGTAAAAAAAACAATTGATTATGACCTTATTTATTTGTATCATTTCACTATGTAAAAGTTCTTAATGAGTGTGTTAAATACAATGATCTTCTAAGGATTTAACATTTTTTGGTTTAGTTCTCATTTATGAATTGTCATAAATTTATAATAAAATAAATGTTAAGTATTATTTGGTAATTTCTCAAATATATATACTTCAAACTTGGTAAACATGTTTTAAAATTAACACACGTGTAACTTATGTGCCATTTTATAAACTATAAACAAGAAGAACAACACACACACAAGAGGATGAGCAACTAAAACATGCAATTCCTAGGCATAGTGCAGTGAAGTCTTACAACCCCCCCCCATAATCAACATTGGAGGGGGTATTGAGGGGAGGGGATGGTTTCTTCCTCTCGGAACTTACTCTGCGCTAATTTTTATTACAGCGATTAAATAATAGTTTCCGTAATACTTCCGTTATTTTATATTGGTCACGTGTACATGGGTAAAATAATATAAAGTCTAATTTTACCTTGCTCTAATTGTAAACATTTGAAAAATAAAAATATTTTTCACCTATTCAACTTCACCTAAAATTAATAGTATTTTTTATTCAAACTACATGTATTAATACAAGGATCTTTTCAATGGAATAGGGGCTTCATTTTTAATTTTAGTAAACTAAACTCCTTAGGTACGTTTCGATCCAAGTATTGATTTAACAGCTAAATTCCCCAATTCGAGAGCCTTTGTAATTCGTGTCACTAGGAATTTTCAGACTTAACCAAGTCTAATAGAATTTTTTACTGAAATAAATTCCAGCTTTATTGCATACATAAATAATGTTTCATGTATATTGAAAAGGTTTTAAATTAATATTTACGCACTCTGCAGATATAGTAAATTTTATGATTATAGATATAATATTAGTTTTACCTAGAGTAATTATATATTGCAACATTTACAACATTTCAAACCAATTATTGACTTCTGAAAGAAAGCGTTATATGTTACTTAAATTTTAAATTTACTGCTAATCAAAATTTCTAATCGATTTAGACATTTAAGCTTATTCATAACCTATATTTTATAAATACAATATAAATTAAATTTCGGTATTTTATTGCAAAGTCTATTTTAAAAACGATTCTCACGTCTTTAATACGCGTTCTTTACTACGTATTAATTATATGAAGAAGTTATACTCAAAAATTAAAAAATGTTTATAAATGTTTGTAATTAATTGTTTGAAAATATCAAAATTTTCCATTGCCTATGTAATAAACGTAATTTATACATATATTTTTGTACAAATATTTAAATAGCCTATTTTATGATAAGTTTATTAAGTTAAAATTCCTGTCTTCTTCATAAATTCGGCATCAGGCAAGATAAGAAAAATAAAGTAGTGGAATATTAATTTCTTAAATGCCTTAGACACAATTTATTTAATAGAGAGTATTAAAATTTATGTTGGAAACGTATTAAAAATTTTAATGTACACAAGTGGAAAACTACGATGACCTTATATTTTTTAAATATTAAAATAGCTTCTTTAATATTTTTTATTTATTATAACTTAAGTTACAGTTTAACCTAGCATTAAAGTCTCCTATCAAAGAGCCTATAGATAAGTTACTCAGATGAAATTAAGTGCATGCGTAGTTCAAAATTTTTATGGTACCCTTTTTTTGCTTGATAATTCATTATTTTCAAAAGGTACTATAAATATTTATAATTACATAATTTTGTTACGATACCATATTAAAATAAAACAGAACAAGCAACACAGATCAGTTTTTATATTTATAAAATTGCAATTCAGCAGTTCAAAACTTTAGCAAGACACTTTTAGGAATATTAAAAATTTTCAATTTTTATAGAAGTTAGTTTATTGAGAATAAGGCATAGATTCAAAAATGAATTTAGTACATATTAAACGTTTCCAGTAACATATTACACATATAAGGTTATAACTGATCACTAAGATCATACCTGTATCATATGATCACTCGAAATAAGTAGTAATGTCTTAACATTAGTATTACGTGCACACATACTCCCTGTCCCTGAATCCGAGGGCTTTCACGTAAGTTGAGCCTGTTAAGGGTAACTCTTATTACGAATTATTATTACATCAGTTAAATAGACACTGTGTTAAATCAGTACATTTACCCAACTTTAGCTCACTAAAATAACAGTAATAACTATTTTTAATCTTATTTTTAAACGATATAAGAAATATAAAAAAAAAAAACAATTAACTGTTTCGTAAAAGGTGAAAAAATTATCGTCATTAAATTGCGGGTTTTCATGATGGATATTCTAAAATGAAAAATTCTAAATTCAGTTATGGGGATGTTAGCTGAAAATCTACACTCATTAGTAATGGTTACACGATTGTCTCATTCATGACTTATCCGCAACCGAGAACAATAGCTTAGGGCGAGGCAGAGGAAGCACTAAGTCAGCTTAAGTCCGAGATGATGCCTATTCCTAGAAGGATCGGGATGACTCAGCCCACTTGTAAATGGAAAGAGGGACTTTCATTTCCTGATTGATGATCACGACCCGCTATTGTTGTGTCCCTCCCCGGTGGTGGACTCACCTGGAGTGGTGTGGGGGGTGAAGTGGCGGTGGCGGCTGTGACGGCAGCGGTGTGCGGCGCGCTGAGGACTGACTGATACTGACTGTGCCGCCACGAGCTCCCCTGCAGCTAGCCGACCAATCCTGGCCGCCGCTCGAGGTCTGCTATCAGAACCCGCCTCACTCGCTCTTCGCTCCTTCAGCCGCTCCCGCCGCGCCAGGCTCAACCGCTCACTGTGATCCTGTCTCAGTGCTGAGTCCGCATACGCGACGTCTTCCGGTGCGGCGCGAAGTCTTTTAATTGGAATTCTCATATAATTAGGAGCTGGCAAAATTAACCGTGTCGCTGGAACGAATTGTGGTGTGTTTGGAAAGGCCGAGAATGTAAACAATGTTGGACATAATTCCGCCTTCTACGTTTCGAATCTTATTTCCTTATATTTTCTAAGTCTATTTGTTTATAGTAAGCACTAGAAGCCATTACAAATTACACTAAAATAAATCTTTCTCTCCTGCACGTCTGGTTCTGGGTAAAGTACTAGTACATTTTTGACATAAAATTTATAATAATCATGACGTATTTTTTATTTTTGTATTTAATAAAAACCCTCTTTGTTAAACTTGAATGAATGTGTATACCGGATTTTCATATTCTTTTTGGAGTTTATGGTGATTAATTAATGCTCATTTAAATTTTAGTTAAGTGGACGTACATATATACCTCTAACAATGCTGTCATTAGAGTTTTTCAATTAAAATACGTGGCCACATTAAAATTAAGCTTATTTTCATTGATAAACTTATAAATCGAATAAATTCATAAAGTGCTAGATCGCTTGATTATTTATGTTTAATATTATAATTAAATAAAATTGATTTTAACTTATCATAGATGTACAGTAAATCAAAGGCACTTTGTATTTATTCAAACACGTGTATTTTAGGTTTAGGCTTTTACAAGACAAAGTTTTGTATGATTTTTCGAGGTAAGAGATTAAAAAATCCAAAAAAATATAACAAAGAGTTCATTAAATGTACAGCACATAATAATTTCAGATATTCTTAACATTTGTTTTAGCCCGACACACATTTTAACAGTCAATTTGAAATAAAAGTCAAATATTCAAACAACATCTGCAGCTATAAAGGCACAGAAAGATACAATATACTAACCCGGTGCGTGATACAGTGCACTCATAGACCATCTGAGCGACAGTGCGAGTGATACAGAGAGAGTGCAGAGCCTGCGGAATTCGGTCAGTAGGCTACGAGAAAGTGTATCACAATTGGTATCTCAGCTCTACCAGGCGCAGTCTCAACACCGCTGCCCATCCAGCGCATCGTCATATATTACGTAAAAATTCATATTCTCTCTAAATACAACCGTGTTTTCATTTTTGTATCCAAATTAACATATGGCAACTAAAAATCATATTTCGATAACTAACAATCATGAATGGCTCATTTCATTACTTCAGACACCCAAATTAAATATACCAGTCATTTAAGCACTAAGTGTTTAGAGGTATTTTAGAATAATACTCATTAATCAATACAGACTGTTTAAATATTTCAGAATACGTTCGAGAGAATATATAGCTTAAAAAGTCTATATTGGTATGTAAAAAATGGCCTGATTTTAAGTGGATTATAAATTTCAAAAAATACCGAGCACTAATATTCCGTATGTGTATAGTATACTCTATTTTCTTATGAACTCGTGAAAGTCAAACCGATAAGAAGTTTTATATTTTAAAATTTATTTTGTCCTGAACCAAATACGATTGTTTTTATAAATTGTAATAGTTCAATATTATAAATAATTGCTAAATATACAAAAATTCAGCCGTCTTGCAAAAAAGTGTTGACTAAAAGACTGCACTAAGAGGCTGGATTTTATAATATTTGTCAAATAAAGGTTTTTTTTTTTGTTATATTACATTAGATATCTTCTAGGTTGTGGACATCGTATTTCAAACATCGTATTAAAAAATGTTTGTCCTCTATAAGATATTGCAATTGAACGAAATGAACGTATTCCTCATTTCATTAAGTTTAACATCTTTAACGAATTAAAGTAGTTAGATTTAAGTATTGTACATTATATTTTAATTCTTAATGCCTAATTGAACACAACTATTTCTCGGCATAATTCAATGCTATTGATTATTTTATTTTACTTTTTTTACCAAAAAAGGCAAGCACACTTTTTTAGGGTACAATATTTTTTAAGGGTACAATACATTTTAATCAGTATAAACCACACTTTGATGCTCTACGAATCTGGTAATTTATTCTTGTAAAAGCACATGCCCAAGTTTGTGATTAAATACATTTTAACGATGCGTGTATTGAATAATGAGAGTGATATTGTAAAGGTACAGTACACGTGAACTGATAGAATACACCAGCCTTATGCGTTGTTAGGAATACAATAGCTTTGAGAAAAATTTGATCTTCTTAGCAAAATTAAATTAGGAATTTCTTTACACCTACTGTATGTTTCTATGTTTATAAAGTTAAACAATTTCAATATAACGTATAATATTTCAGACGTGGATTATCATACTTATTCATTATACGTTCTCTCTAATTGAGAGTATTTCAGTGTCAACTCAATTAGTTATGTGACAACGTAGGTATAGTGGTAAGGATTGATTCAAAATGAATGTTCAGTTCAGCTACAGTTTTCCTTCCTCGCAGCCTTTTAAATCTGACGCTGTTGCAGACTTGATTCCTGAAATGTCGACTTTTTTATTTTCTTCAGACGAACAGATTTCAGACTAAGGATTTAAAAAATTATCATAGTCGTGTAATCACGTTTCTTTGCAAGAAAGGAAGTGTCACAACATAACACAAATCTAAACAAGTACGGTAAGAGTTGTTTCTTATTACCCAACAACACATTTTTGGTCCAATGAATGTAAGCGTGAGGGCAAAACCATTAAAAACCCTAATATCACGGAGATCCTCCTTTTCGAATGGCCCAGTTCATAACACCTGTCCTGAAGCCAAATATCGATCAGTAGACAAATAAATGACGAAGAAGTTGCTATGAAACTGAGAATTCCATTGTCATTGTTCATGATACTACGAGCATTTTCGAAGACTCAGATAGGTGAGTGCCGTAACACTACCAGTTAACCTGTTACAACTTTTCCATTTCCCCGAAATGGGATTTTGGGCGAGGGCGGCTCAAAACTTTTAAATGTAAAGACCCATTAAGTGACACCTCATTTGAAAGGTCTTGATGAAAGCAGAACAGTGAAAATTAGAGCTTACAAGTATTAACGCGTGACTTCTCGAAATCTCTTGCTCCTTTTTGAAAATAACCCTGACCACTTCATGGCTAAACTGGTGATGAAGATATTTAATTTCTATTTACTGAAACGAATCAGAAACTCATGCCGTGGTAACATAATGGATTTTACCATTCAGAAGATAGTGATGACTATAGTTTCTGAGATTTAAAGGTTGACTGATGACTGGCCACAGTGAAACCAGAGAAAACAGAGAAGTATGTCAATTCTCTCCAGAATTATATAACATATAGTGGAAAATATAGGAGAAATGGTTAACAGATGTGGCCTTAAGCTTTACAATAGTATTTCTGCTGTATATACACATCAAAACTCATTACAAATATCTCATAATCTTAACTACCCATCTTACATTTCAAATCTGCCTCCTACTGATGCCGTCTTATTTTAAACTTTAAACCCATCCCAAAGTACGTACTTGAAGTAGTTGAATGTCACGATAAAACAGTGGTTTGAATACCTAAATGAAAATTTTTTATAATGCTTATTAACTAGTAATCTGCCAAATATGTGGGATGTATTCAAAAGTTGTTGACCCAGCACCTCATAAATATAACGAAGCCTATTTTTACAGACATCTTTAAAGTTTATTGTAAAACAAACTTTGTTTTCAGGAACACCATATTTCATAATGTCTCAAAAGTAGTTATTTTCTTTGCCCTTAATTATATATTATATTGGCATCACTGTTTACAATTAAAGAAATACATTTAGTACGGATGTATAACCGAGCTAATCCACCTATATTTTAAATTAAATACATTACAGTAACTTATCAACAGCTTTATATACCTACTATCTTACTTTCATTAATTGCGATCGGATTTCCTTAATTTAAATTACTTCAATACCATAATTAAATATATTCTCTTCTTTCTGAGTCAAAGTAATCTTAATTTAATTCTTATGTATTTTGTATATAGTAAATATATCATACAAAACCATACCGATGTGGCTGTTCTTTGTGTTTGGAAGACAAGAAAACAATTTGTTAACAACCTTGCTCTTAATAGGTCAGTAACACAATTATATTACACCATAAAAGCCTTTATTTTTATCTGCCACTAAACCGATAGTCTTATTTCAGACTTGCAGATAAACAAAGTTGTTCGCTAAAGAATATTGGTTACTTTTATTATTTTCACCTCGTTATCAATACTATCACAAATTAAAATATATTAGTCAAGTTTAAAACTCCACGTGTCTAAATGTGTATTGGTTCATAATGAAGAAAACTTGAAAATTGTATAACAATATAAGTATAATCTGTCAAAAAGTTCCTTAAATAATAAAAAAGTTTAATTTTTGTAAACATTTAAAAAACCAATTTTATACTTTTGAAAATGGATTCAAGAAAAGTACTATTTAAATTTTACCTCAGAATATGCAGTAAAAATCTAAAATATGTGGGTTCATTTTTGATTGAGAAAAAGTTCTTATGTTACTATTAATATTCAAATGGTAAAATTTGACATACTCTTAAAGATACATGTTACAGGAGAGAAGTGGCTGAGCTTAAATATTATATGATAATGTTTGACTTCATAATAAAAAGATCCGAAGAAATCCAGTCAGAGAGTTACTATTCCAAGTTAATTTTCCTTAAGGAAATGTATAATTAAGTAAACCTCATCTATAAGATTAAATTGTTCAAACCTGTGTTATAAAATATTACTCCAGGAGTTATAGGATTAACCCACGTCTCGAGAGGCTGCTGTCACAACAGCTCGGCTGCGAGCTTCAATGGCGGCCCGGGACGTCGACAAACACAAACACCTGACGTCAGTGTAAACATTTGCTTGTGGACACGCGGGAGCTTAGAGAGCTCGAGGACACGTTCTTGCCTCGGGTGGGTTCAAAGGAAAACAATACATGCATAATCATTTACACAAACAGTTACACAATCTTTTATAAATGATAGAACTCCAACCTAGTGTAATATTTCGCTATTGTTAAATTTTCGTATTTTTGTACAGTACGACTTTGACTGTTGTATTTGATTGTAACTGATCATCTTCAATTGAACGAAGTAATTATTGTGTAATAAGAAATTATTTCATTCCATCACGTATTGAAAACAAAACCTTAAAACACTTATCCATATGTCTTTGATATAACAAAATTTATAAAATAAGCATGTATAAATGTAGAAGATAAAAACATTTTTTTCTTCTTTTGAAATAGCGATAATCATAAAGGTCGATATCAAATTGCACGAAAAACATCTAATTACAATTGAGCCTCAAAATAGCAAAATTCATCAATTATAATATTATTAGGAACAGATTAAATTGATTGAGAAATTGTATTGATCTGATTCTGCGTGGCCTTATTAAAAATAAAATTTATCCTATCCCAACTAGTACACCTACTCTTTCCTAAAATTATATGTAGAGCGGAATTATTTTCTTATATTTGTTTTGTTGAAATTTTATGTGATAATTTAAAACTTATGAAGAAAATTATAACTAAATGTTACCACTGAATTAGGTCCTAATAAACTACAGTGAAAGACCCTACAGATAAAAAAAGTTATTTTATGTTATCGAACTATAACTATAACTTACTACATGAGCAACTTTATTGGCTTTGAGTGTTTAACCCTAATATCTATAGGGTTCCTTCTATCACCAAAAAGAACCTATCCACCAAGTTATTATGGCCATGTGTCAAGTTTCTAGCACACAGAAGGATCTTTCGGATCCTTAACGAGTCAAAATGTGTATGTAACATTGTAATACTGTAATTTATGACGATAAAATTAATACATTTTAAAGTAAACACACAGACAAGCAGGTGATAAATGATGAGAGTCTCTTTGTTACTAAATCTTGACATCAACACATCAATATTCTGCATTGACTCCTATAAAGATGATTTATATAACATCTCACAGGAAGGAGTAACGTGCGTAATAGTATCATATTATTATATCAGAACAAGTACAGAAAGTCAAAGTCCAGTACCAACATTTCCAAAACCGTTTTTCTTACCAAACCTAAAATCTTACTCGACTATTCAATATCGAAACTAATGGCAAAACTAAACCCAGGAGGTTTCGCTTCTGCATGGTCTATACCTCCAAGTTGAACCCACACTGGGCACAGCAAAAACCAATGTGTCACTTAAATCTGGGCAATCTAATGGATATCCACATCACCACAAATGTCGAGAATCTGGGGAGCAAGGTCGGATTCGATAGGTCTAGTCTATTGCGGCAGATGACTGCTGTAGTTGGTGGGGTTCGTTCCCTAGAAGTAAAAGGTTCTTGCTAGCCTAGACATAAGGTTCTGCCACTCTCTAACTGCTTTGACTGGAGAGGCTGGTTCAGAGGTGGCTTCCCTTTTTACGAGGGGACATGACTAGAGATTAGTGCCCTAAATTCTTCCTCGTGGATCTCGACAGGAAGCGGCCCCTACCCTCAACCTTACCCATCCAGAATATCCTATCACTCCTGAAACAGCGCTAAAGTCTTTAAAGATTTAGGTGCATTTTTTAAGGTTCAGAGAAAAAACCTGTCAAAATTACATCTACTCAGAACTTTATTCACATTGAATTTCATAGATCTCATAGGTTGAAATAATCTGTGTATTAGTCTTATAGAGTTTTTGATTTAATATTGTTAGTGTCTGAAAAAAATTAGAAATCCACATCATATAAGTTTTGCTTTCCTCTATTAACACACAGATCTAATGTGTCGTAATATTATTAAGTACGAAACATAATCGCGATTTAAATTGTACTTTGATATAAAATACATTTATTAGTCTAATAACATGCATATAATTGGTAATTACTGTTATTAACTACATGTATTATAGCTAAAGTTAGTGTACAGTTATTAACATGTTGACTGCGGCAAGGCCTCAAGGCGCAGAAGCATATAGACAACAGTTGGTCTCACTCAGTACAGAAGGAGCTAATTAATTGGTAGTTTTAAGATATGCAACTTTATGTTTTTATCTAAAAAAATAAACACGTTTAATAACCTTACAATACTAAAAATTTCAATCAAAAGTAAAGAGATATTAAATACATTCAGCCAGACTATCTTGGATAAAACTTTCAGAAAAGTAGAACGTAATTTAAACAAGGATATCAATAATTAGCTTTCAAAACGTCTAATAAACTCGGTCTCATAGTAAAAAATAAACTTAATTCAACACACCAAAACCAACATTTAAAATTTAACAATAGTAGAGTATATAGATTTTAATGCAACGAATTTCAAAATCAGTATGTCGGACAAAACGGACTATCATTCAAAATTAGATTTTAATAAATATATAAACGCAGTTAAGACTTCATACATTCAAAATATTCTCATCATTTGAATAAAACCGGCCATAAATATACAAACATCGAAAAAATCTTGAAATGTTACACATATACAAGAAAGGTTACCTACTGTCAACTTAAGAACATTTTGAAATTCAAAAAGTGCCAAAAATAATCATGATGTAAGCTATTATTAAATGATAAAGATGTAAGAAAATTATTTGATAGACTTAAAAAAAATATACATTAACCATATTTAAATTGAGAACTACATTTAGCCACTAAGGTAAATCAAAACACAGGTAAATTTCGTTCAATTATTCGTTTACTTTTAATTTATTTACCCTAACCTACAATAGTACCTGAAGGTTGTTTGAATTTGGAATGTACATAGTACAAATAAAAAGTATTAGTGTTATAAAGGTGATTCATTCTTCATAAAAGGATTTAGTGTACTTTGGTATTATCCGGTGGCCACATTTTTTGAAAATTTTTCCTTGTCGGGGACCTAAAAGACTACATTATTCGAAAGAACATACTTTATTTGCCTTACTCTAAAAACTACATGTCATTATGACGATCGGTTCTTGTTTTCTTTCTCACTAAAGGAATAGATGTTGGATTGGAGGCCACTCTGCCCCTATCTACTATTTGTTATTATGATATAGTATAAACAAATTCTTTTTTCGCTAGAAGTGAAGGGTGGTGCTGAAGACATCACTACAGCCCGCACTGTTTTCCAACCTCTGATCGTCAAACGTGATTGATTTTTTGGCGAAAGATCAAAAGATCAACATCCCTTGGAGATAGTACCTAAATTCAAGCTCAGATCACGTGAGAACTTGTTAACTCTTTATTGTTTTTAATACTTACTTACGTATTTACCAATTTATATAACCTAGTCTGTCTCTATCTACTATTTTTTTGTCTACTATATTTTGCAGTCAAATATAGTAGACAAACAAATAGTAGATAGAGACAGAGTGGCCTTCTAGCCGACATCGCTTATTTTTGGAAGGCAGAAAACAGGAAGCAATCGTCATAGTGACATGTAATTTTCATAGTAGGTGAAATAAAGTCTGTTATCTCTAATAATGTAGTTTTTTAGGACCCTGACATGAGAAAATCTTCCAAAAATAGAAGCCTGCGGTTGAAAAATTATTCCAATGAAACTTTAATCATTGTTAAAGTTAGATCGTTTAACAATCTGAGACAAATTATGTTTTCAAGCTTCACAGCAGGGCTACACACGAGTCTCAGACTCCCCTGGGAGAATGTCAGTTCGCTGCCAGTCCTGTACGTGAGTTGTCTGCTTCACTTATCAAACAAGGATCATCTTCCAGCAAGTTGCAAACCGGTCCTTACACAAACAAGAGTATGCAAATCCTTTCCCAAGATATATATACAAGTGTAGGACTGTTTGCAAGGCGGATGGTTGACCTTCTGCAAACTGTGTTCCAGCACCTCGGGCGTTCCAGCCAGTCTCCTCATTATCCAGTTCGTAATTTCATATTCACCTCAACAAATTGCACAAAAAACTCCAGTTTTCTCCTATTTGGTTTCTTAAACGCGAGGATTAAACGGAAAATTACATTGTACACTACAAAGCATGTTGTGATTTCTTAATGTGAATATAATTAAAAGTATTTAATTAAACGTAACATAATAAACATAAACTGTAGTTACTTGTAACACGCCACTGTTCGGCCTACATAGGTCACAATACGCCTGGAGAAATTCCGTGTTAAATAATTTAAGTACGCTACATGTCGCATGTGTGTTATTAACTTATTATATTTACAGAACACGAGTCCCATAACCAACTGATAATATCATATTTACAACACGCAAAAGCATACATATGTGAACAGTACAAAGTAACAGCTTTCAGTTGGATAATATATGTAATTTATTAATTTGTTTTCTAATCAAAGTGAGTGAGTTAAATGTTATAATTTATAAATGAACGAAACGTTCAACCGCAGATTATCACACGTTTAAAACACACGGTAAATGTCTCTCAATCTGTTTACTTACTCGAGGGTAAATACTTCATGTAAAACATCAGTGTTTATAATTTGACATTAGTTTTATATCAATTTAAATGATTGTGTAATATTAATAAATAAAATATTACCCATTTAATCGACTTTAACTTAATCATTTTGCGTTTCTATAAACAGTTAGTTCTTGTATAAAATTAAAGAGGTTACTTTAATCTGCACTATACAATAGGGAACTGTGATAATTTGAAGATATGGGCCAATATTTTCATGTTATGTACCTGAACCAAAGACCACCCAAAATTCCATATTCAAACTTTGTAAATCTCTATACTTACCAGAATAGCCGCCATTTTGATTTTTCAACTTAAGTATTTTTAATTTGAGAACGGATTGTTGTAATGAGGTGATATTCGATATATAGCTTTATAACCTAAAAGTCTGATTGCAGAAATGATTTTAGAAGACTTCCGTTCAAATTGGCGACTTCCAAAAAGCTTTAAGCGTAAATATCTTTAAAATGCCATATTAATAAATGCTCAATTATTAAATTTTAATTACACAATTTAATTAAAAATCCAACGATATCAAGTTTCAAAAATTTGTTGATAAAATAAATAAGGGAGGTAATGTGCTTTTACAAAATCAAGTACTAAACAATATCCACTCGGGCTTTGTGACAGCATTGTTTGTGAGCCTCAAAAACAGCTGATTGTAACAATACATTGTTGAACTGCAGACTTAATACCCTTACCTATTGCAGGATTTTTGTTTCTTTTGATTAAAAAATAAAAATTTAAAAAAAATTTCTAATTTAAAAATAACAAGTATATTTAAATAAGTCTGCCAATCAATCCTGAGGTTTTTTTTATTAAAAATGTTACAAAATTAAATGTTTACAAGCGTGGCTAACTCTACTGACATGTTATGACTGTTGCAAATTGTGCAATCAAATTGGCTGTAGGAATATTGAACACCGATTGTTAAATTCGGACTGTAAACTGTTCATCCAGCTGAAAGAATAGGTCTTTTAATTCAAAATTATTTGTAAACTCATTATAAGTTCTGTGTAAATAAAATTATTACATGTATATGAATCTAAAATTGGCAGTTGTTTAAGTAGGGAGTTATAGTGGTATGTAGCGAGTTAGTCCAAGATGACCTTTTCCCTAACAGCCAACCATGTGTGACTGCCTACAGTGATGTACAATGTCGTGCTGACATTTGAAGAGACATGTGTGTGTTAAATTTAGCTCAGCAAATCATGCAACTGTATCGAATCGTTTAGTTTTACCGGCCATCAAGCACAATCATTATCGCTGATGTAGCCCACTGTAGTACAATCATTATCGCTGATGTAGCCCTCTGCAGCACAGGTGATTGTTGTTGTTGGTTCCTACGTCATCGTGCCACTCTTAATCTCGGATAATATTAATGAAAATTACTATTTCTTGGATTATTTAAATAATTCAGTCTGCGAAATTGGTAAATTGTGGTGATTATCTCCGTTAGTTATACTTTTACAGCGTGTTACAAAATGCTTGCAAATATTTTGCTTTGTTTAGCGTCTGCCTGGTTGCCTGCATTTTAATAAAATATTCAAAACTCGTGCGCTAAACGAAGCGAGAGAGACCATAATGCTAGAAAACTTTTTTATCGTATAATTAACCATATACGAAAATATATTCCCATATCGTAATACCCTTTATAAATCAATCAAGTAAAATACTTCTAACAAATATCCTCCTACATAATTCACGAGGGATTATTTTTCAAATTTGTAAACAGAAAATTCATTTTGAACTAGCCATAAATATTTTTTAGTTGAATTTAACACAATAATTAAGAATATATTAAAACATTACCGTAATTGGTCCTAGTGTTATTAGCTTTTCTTGGTTACATTTTAGAATCCCTTCGTTTCCTTGAAATTCCAGCACAATGCTACGTCACATTTTAAAATTTGGACATTCATTTTATAATAGAATTACACAAATAATGTAGCCTGGTACAATCTACATAAGCAACTAAAACCTTCTCATCTGTTCTAATTCAAACTCTTTTAGAAAGAACTTAGAATCAGAAAATATTGTTCTGATTTTTAAAGTTAAAATTTCTTGCATAATGAGCAGTTTCACGCGCCCACTTAATAGTTGAGTAATAGAGGATTTATAATCCCACAAAATCGCGATAAGCGAAAAATTAAAATAAAACAAAAATTGTTATTGCAACTAATTATGATGGTACAATCGGTTTTCGGTTAGGATAATTTTTTTAGTTTTTAAAGAAAGGTAGGCAACGATTGGTAGGCATTTATGGGTAAATCATAATAATGCTCAAAGAGAAAAACTGTGTGGATATGAATTTTGTATAGTATGTACATGAAAGATGACTGTAGAGAGTGTCACATTTTACATTTATAAAAATGTAATTTCCATAAGAAAGAAAGTGTTTCAACCATGATAGCTTTGGCGAATCTTCAGCGAATCTTATAACTCGAGGGACTGGAAAAATGTTATATCTGTCTGTCAGTTTGTCTATTGATCTGTCAGTTTGCATGATAACTCTAAAACGAGCTGACAGTGGTTTATAAACATCTACCCCTCACAAGCGGGTGTTAATTTCCTCAGCAGACTGTCCAATTCAATTAAAGATGCTCCAACGCTTAAGGCGTTAAAAACTCACCTAAACCGCTACTTGGTGTCTCAAGCATTCTATAATGCGGGTGAGCTTTTAGCATTCGACTGGGAGACCGTTCTGTCAGAAGACTGACTCCGCTGTACCAAGTTGGAGTCAGCAATGGGTTTTAGCATTGTCAGTGAATGAAAGAGGCGTGATTGTAAAATTGTATTTGTGAATGTCTAAAAATTTTTAAAACTAGTATTGACGTTTGCCATTCAATTTTCATATTGTCCTTACAATTAAAAAAAATTTAATTTTGACCTTGAAATTGCATATAGTATCATTTCTACATAGACAAAATTCATGTCGGTGAAGGTGCATGTTACTCCATGTGATTTGGCCTGAGCGTTAGTGACCAATTCTCACATTGTTCTTATGCGCAACCAAAATGACAATGAGACAATTTCAAAATTAGATTTTAAATTTTGCATAGACCAGACCAACGACTGATACGCGAAAGCGGTGTGGCGTACTCCAACCTTGTCTAAAATGACATCTAATTCAAAAAATTAAATGTTCTCTAGTCTTAAATGGGCTATACCTACGTATTACCTGAAGCTTATGAACTTATGTAACTTAAGTTCATACTGTAAAGACATTTCTATCTTCCACCGTTTTTATTTGTGCGTGATAACGAACCTGTCCAAATTCCTTACTTTAAGTGCTTATACATCCTAATGGTGTCATAAAAATAAGTTTATACCTTTTATATCTTCAAGGAAGTTACCTTAAGGGCTATGGATTTGTAATAAAACATATTTTTCCTACAAAACTTTATAGCACCATTTTAACTAATAGTTGTCTTTACACTACCACACATCTAACCTAACTACGACCATACAGTGAACACGTGTACTCGATGGTGTCATTGGAATTACCCGCAGAATCCCTTTACGGTCGGACAAGGACGACGCAACTGATGGAGGAAGTCTTAAGGTTCACTATCGCTGTAATTGGCCTGACCTTACCAGCATCGGAAGGAGAACGTCGCATCTCCTCCGAGTGCTGGATACAGGCCAGGGCTTCACAGCTGGGAGAGGTCTAACAATGCTAGTCAGCGCGCACCTTAGGGTTCAATCGCACTGATGTATGAATTCATATCGGAGATTCTTCACTAAAATTATATATGACTTCTTTAGTTATTTAGTTACAAACAGCAATTTTTGTAACAATTTTGTTAGTATTTTAAATTACCATTAATCCAAATAAAACTTTAAATAATAAGGTAAAGGTTATAGATGTTATTGTGTCTAAAGTGTGACATTTGTATTGAACATTTATTCTTTAAAATAAGTTTTAACAATCGTCTTTATATTATTTTTTATGGTGTTCGTAACCAATTGACTTCAAGAAAGGTAACATAAAATTCATTCGTTGAGTATGCGAAAAATCCCAACGACAAAAAAGTTTAAATTTAGTATAAGTTAGGAATCGAGTAATATCTTCTGTTCACTATACATATCTTATTATCGTATAGTCCTCGTATATTATTAACAGTTCTTGTTCTTATAACATATCAGTTAAACTGATAATGAATCACCCGTGCCAAGATGTGTAAGTTAATTGTTTGTTTAAAGCTCATTTTAAGAATAAATAATTAGAAAGCTCGAATTTTGACACCTACAATATGTTATAAAGAAAAAGAAGTGTTAATAATATACGAGTGCTATACGATAATAATACATTAGTGTGGTACTTGACTCGGTAGCGTATAAAGAAAAGATTGCGGAAACTTTAAATACTGGCAAATATACAGTTTTAAATAAAGACCCGACTGATTCATTTGAACGTAAAGTAGCAAACACCTTTAAGAAAACATTAAAGAAATTTTTTCAGATAAATTTAGATCTAAATTAACTCCTCACCGCTCCAAAATCCCCCATATGTATGGCCTTCCCAAAATCCACAAACCTACCATCCCTCTCCGGCCCATCATTAGTTCTCGTGATTCACCTTGCAGGGAATTGTCTAAAGTCCTCTTGGACATCTTAACACCATTGGTAGGAAAAACTGACTCTTTCATCAAAAATTCCAGGGATTTCGTAGAGAAGTCAAAATCCCTAAAGTTGACTGAAACTGACAAAACTGGTAAGTTTTGATGTCGAAAGTCTATTTACAAATGTACCAGTTCCAGAAACTCTCGGAATTATTAAATCACGTCTCAAAGAAGACCAAACATTAAAGGATAGAACTAAACTTCCCGTGCCAGTAATTATGGAACTGTTAGAACTATGCACTCAATGCAATTATTTTGTGTTAGAGGGTAAAATTTACCGTCAAGATGAGGGGATGGCAATGGGTTCTCCACTGTCTCCTATTTTCGCCAATATCTTTATGGAGGAATTTGAGCGAAAAGCTTTGGCTTCAGCTCAGTTCAAACCGAAGATTTGGTGGAGGTATGTGGATGATACCTTTGTTATTTTTTCTCATGGAGACATTAAATTAAATAATTTTTTGAATCACATTAATAGTATTTCTCCTTCCATCCGCCTCACAATGGAAGTGGAAGTCCAAAACAAGCTTCCCTTTTTGGATGTGTGTGTATTAAGAGATAGGGATGTCCTTAAGACAACTGTTTTTCGAAAGATAACACACACAGGAAAAATATTTAAATTATCAATCCAACCATCAAAAATCTGTCAAAGAAGGAGTAGCCTACTCGTTGTTTGATAGAGCAAAGAGCTTGTGCTCAGATAAAGATGGACTAAAAGAAGAATTTAAGAAAATTGAATCAGATCTCAGAAGAAATGGATACCCTCAATTAGTAATTAATAAGTGCAAACGAACCAGAAGAATCATTCCTGAGTCAGAAAAACAGAATTGTGATAAATTTGCGTTTATGTCAATCCCTTATGTGCCGGGATTATCGGAGAAAAATTAGAAGAGTAGGTAGAAAGTACAACATTAGAACCGCGTTTAAAACACACAACACTCTTTAGACAAAGTCTCGTAAAAACAAAACCAAAAAATGGCACACAGGATTCCAAAAACTGTGTTTACAGTATAAAAATGTAGCTGCAATAGGGAATACATAGGCGAGACAAAAAGACCACTAAACATAAGGATAAAAGAACACAAAGAAAACACGAGAAAGGGTTTCACAGAAAAGTCAAAATTGCACACCATTGTTGGTCCGAAGGGACCATCATATGAATTGGGGATGAAGCCCACATAATACATCGGGAACCACATTTCTTCAAAAGGAAATTAATTGAGGCAACATACATTAAATTGGCAGACCAACCAATCAGTCAACCATCAGTCGAGATTAGGCGCTTTGGTTGCCAATTCTAAAAAATGAACTAAAGAGAAAACCAAAAGTATCAAAACGGATCGGATATTTGTAATAAACCACTGCGGAGTCACAATATGGTTTTAAGAAGTTCATCTCGCATGAACCAATAATAACGAAAGGGCCCATTCCTGTTCCCCTTCCCTTGTATTTCCGCCATCTTGTTTTAGCCAGCCGTCACGAGTACCATTGGCTAGTCCCTCTGGTCAGTCGTAGATGGTTAGTAGACGAGTGAAGACGTATTGTGACTTGTATTCCGTAGTTTAGTTTTAATGATTAGTGTTTTGTATAGTTTTGTATTAAGTGCATGTCTTTAGTGTTAGTGAAAGTTGACATACAACATGTAGGGTTGTGATTCCTGACTTAGGCGTGCCACAACGCTTTAGTAAGATTTGTTTATTTTAACCTAGTTTGTAATTATGTATTAGGTTAGTTCTTTACCTGAAGAAGAGATCAGATTGCAGATCTCGAAACGTAGTGTTACTGTTTTCTTGTTTCACTTAACGATGGCAAATGTCCGGAAAAATCCTGTTTCCTTCACAATCCTTCCATCGTCAAAAATAACCTTCAAACAAAGAATTGATTCTCGGTACGGACCCGGAACCAGTAAACAAATCAAAGACCTTGAGAGCTTGCATCTTAAATTAACTAAACACATTAATCATTTAACTTTCTTGCATAAATGTAAGGTTGAAGACCTTATGCCTATAGGGTTAACTCTAAAAACTCCTTTTCATAGTAGGAAAGCCAGTAAAATTTTGTCTTCTGCTTCTAAATCTTTACTCAAAGAAAGAATTGCATATCTCATCGTGAAAGATACCTCCTCCAAAATAGTAATTGAGTGTAAAAAAAACTGAATTAAAAACACTTATCGGTACAGAAATTCAACAACATTCTCGAAAGCATCCAAAATAGATGTATAAAAGTTTCTGAAACAGATAAGAAAAAAGAAAATCTCCAAACTGGAAAAAATTAGGCCTAAAAAATGTGATTTGCCTAAGGATGGCAACGTGAATACGGATGCAAATAATAAAATGTAATCAATCTCTCTTCAAAAATCCTGAATGAAGCGGAAATATCAGTATTATCCAAGGGTTTAAACTTTTCTGTGGCACAAAAATCGGTAAAGGCACTGGATTTCGTAACTGGAATTGAGTCGGCTGTTTCACAGTTACCTGAGGAACAGGGTGACCGGTTTCGCTGTGAGGCCAGTCTTTTACTCAGAAAATTCCTCCATAAAACCCAATTTGACAATAGAGGAGAAAAGGCCAGGTCGATCCTTGGGAAAGACGACACGGTCAAAATCTTACCTGCCGACAAAGCAACGCTACTGTGGTACTTGACTCGGTAGCGTATAAAGAAAAAGATTGCGGAAACTTTAAATACTGGCAAATATACAGTTTTAAATAAAGACCGACTGATTCATTTGAACGTAAAGTAGCAAACACCTTAAGAAAACATAAAGAAATTTTTTCAGATAAATTTAGATCTAAATTAACTCCTCACCACTCCAAAATCCCCCATATGTATGGCCTTCCCAAAATCCACAAACCTACCATCCCTCTCCGGCCCATCATTAGTTCTCGTGATTCACCTTGCAGGGAATTGTCTAAAGTCCTCTTGGGACATCTTAACACCATTGGTAGGAAAAACTGACTCTTTCATCAAAAATTCCAGGGATTTCGTAGAGAAGTCAAAATCCTAAAGTTGACTGAAACTGACAAACTGGTAAGTTTTGATGTCGAAAGTCTATTTACAAATGTACCAGTTCCAGAAAACTCTCGGAATTATTAAATCACGTCTCAAAGAAGACCAAACATTAAAGGATAGAACTAAACTTCCCGTGCCAGTAATTATGGAACTGTTAGAACTATGCACTCAATGCAATTATTTTGAGTTAGAGGGTAAAATTTACCGTCAAGATGAGGGGATGGCAATGGGTTCTCCACTGTCTCCTATTTTCGCCAATATCTTTATGGAGGAATTAGAGCGAAAAGCTTTGGCTTCAGCTCAGTTCAAAACCGAAGATTTGGTGGAGGTATGTGGATGATACCTTTGTTATTTTTTCTCATGGAGACATTAAATTAAATAATTTTTTGAATCACATTAATAGTATTTCTCCTTCCATCCGCCTCACAATGGAAGTGGAAGTCCAAAACAAGCTTCCCTTTTTGGATGTGTGTGTATTAAGAGATAGGGATGTCCTTAAGACAACTGTTTTTCGAAAGATAACACACACAGGAAAATATTTAAATTATCAATCCAACCATCAAAAATCTGTCAAAGAAGGAGTAGCCTACTCGTTGTTTGATAGAGCAAAGAGCTTGTGCTCAGATAAAGATGGACTAAAAGAAGAATTTAAGAAAATTGAATCAGATCTCAGAAGAAATGGATACCCTCAATTAGTAATTAATAAGTGCAAACGATCCAGAAGAATCATTCCTGAGTCAGAAAAACAGAATTGTGATAAATTTGCGTTTATGTCAATCCCTTATGTGCCGGGATTATCGGAGAAAAATTAGAAGAGTAGGTAGAAAGTACAACATTAGAACCGCGTTTAAAACACACAAACACTCTTAGACAAAGTCTCGTAAAAACAAAACCAAAAAAATGGCACACAGGATTCCAAAAACTGTGTTTACAGTATAAAATGTAGCTGCAATAGGGAATACATAGGCGAGACAAAAAGACCCACTAAACATAAGGATAAAAGAACACAAAGAAAACACGAGAAAGGGTTTCACAGAAAAGTCAAAAATTGCACACCATTGTTGGTCCGAAGACCATCATATGAATTGGGATGAAGCCCCACATAATACATCGGGAACCACATTTCTTCAAAAGGAAATTAATTGAGGCAACATACATTAAATTGGCAGACCAACCAATCAGTCAACCATCAGTCGAGATTAGGCCGCTTTGGTTGCCAATTCTAAAAAATGAACTAAAGAGAAAACCAAAAGTATCAAACGGATCGGATATTTGTAATAAACCACTGCGGGAGTCACAATATGGTTTTAAGAAGTTCATCTCGCATGAACCAATAATAACGAAAGGGCCCATTTCATGTTCCCCTTCCCTTGTATTTCCGCCATCTTGTTTTAGCCAGCCGTCACGAGTACCATTGGCTAGTCCCTCTGGTCAGTCGTAGATGGTTAGTAGACGAGTGAAGACGTATTGTGACTTGTATTCCGTAGTTTAGTTTTAATGATTAGTGTTTTGTATAGTTTTGTATTAAGTGCCATGTCTTTAGTGTTAGTGAAGTTGACATACAACATGTAGGTTGTGATTCCTGACTTAGGCGTGCCACAACGCTTTAGTAAGATTTGTTTATTTTAACCTAGTTTGTAATTATGTATTAGGTTAGTTCTTTACCTGAAGAAGAGATCAGATTGCAGATCTCGAAACGTAGTGTTACTGTTTTCTTGTTTCACTTAACGATGGCAAATGTCCGGAAAAATCCTGTTTCCTTCACATTAGTATATTGTATTTTCATTAAATGACAAAGATGTTTTAACAAAAGATTTATTAGTTTATAGATTTTTAAACAGTACAAATTAATCACATATAAATATACTTCTATAAATATAAATATAAGTTCTAAATTTAGTCATCAAAGTAGATTAAAAAATTGTCATTTTGTTTAATTTACTTGTTTCATTTTATATAATTTACCTTAACCTACAGTTGTAGTTGAAGATGAATTAATTGAATTTGAGTGGAAAAATTACAAATAAAAGTTATGAAATTATTAGAGATATAGCCACGAAAAGTGTTTGATATATAATATACAATAATACACCTTTTAACGATTTGTGATAGATATTATTTTGTACAATGTACATTTCGAATTCCCATTGCATTCTACAAAATAAAATGTATCAAAAAGTTGTTTTCAAAGGTGCTATGAAAGTGTTATAAAAAGTGATTTATTCTTCTTACTTGTATTAAACCATTGTTATATTAAATTAACAATAAATTATTATTAAAAGATCACAAACTGGAGATTAAATTTTGGAAAAAACTTGCGACAGGAAAAAAGGAACTGGAAAACTACAACGTTCAAAATTCAAAAACTAAATTCCAGAAAATCAACATCAAGAGCACATCTAACATCCACAAAAAATAACTTTCACCTGTAAATCTTTTCAAAGTCGAGTAATCTTTTTATAAGAACTGTATCCTATTAACTATGAATGTACTGTGCAAAGATGCTAGACAAAATGAAAGCAATATTAAATACATTATTTCTTAAGCACCTAATTTCGTTTCTAGAGAAGCAATCAAAGAGAGACAATTAGACATATTCACATCAAGTTTATAGATTATAAGATTATAGTTATGTGTTTGGTCAGCTATCTCCTGAGGAAAAAATCATATTACAGATTTTGAACTTAGTGTTACTTTTGTTAAATCTTCACAATAGTATTGGACTTAGACTAACTTTTGGACTTAGATGTAAAATGCATATAATAATGATACATTGTGTCCTATGAACTACGTAAGTATTCATACCTTACGTGCCTTATATTTTAATAAGTTATTGTAAAAAATTATTTTCTGGACCAATTTCAATTTTGGATTTTTTAAACCTTGAGAACATTGAAAGTAACTCAGGTATGTCTTCACTGATTCCCCTCTCTCAGACGTAGAAGGTGCCCTGTCTTGTGCCCCTCTCACGCCGGTGTCTGAAGTGACACCGACCTGTGAGGAGATGACGTTGACTTCTCCGGCAGTTCAATGCCGCTAACTTCACGCCTCTCAGCGCGTCGCCACACCACACCGCGGCGTGGGAACACAGCCGTATCTTGCGACACTTTGCCCTTCAATTTCTCTGTTGTTACGATCACGTGATCCACTTTACTACATTTAACGTGACCTCTGTAATGGTACGATATTGATTAAAGTATACAAAGCGAAGTAATATGTCTATCGAAAGTTTCAGTCTATAGTACTTTATTATTTCTAATCATTGTTAAAATATTTAAATGTTTATTTTTCTATAAACCTATGATGGTGTACAATACATATTGCTAGAAATATAGGGTGGTTTCGAAACCAGTTTTTCAACATGAAATACCGTTACACGAAATAAAACTTAAACATTTATTAAAGAAGTCCAAATGTCTAGATAGCTTCGCCATTCTCATTTATGAAATACAAAATCACATAAATGTTCCCCACCAACATCCACACATGTCTGTAATCTTTTCTGAAAATTGTCAATACTCGGCGGACCATGAACATTAGTACTGTATCAACCTCATTGGCTCTGCATCCTTATGATAATTTTTAAGGATGAAAATTCAAATCACGATGTAAAATTCGTTGTAAACTTGTCTTTGGAACCTCCTATTGCGGTAGATTACTTACGGGTTGATCGATTTGGGCTTTTTAGAACACATACACGCACATTTACAACATTGTCTGGAGAACGTATAGATCTAGGCCTACCGGATGGTTTCAAATGCATAAGCACAATTTTTGAAAATTTTCACCCTCCTTTTTAATGTAAACATATGCCTATATGAGCAATAGAAGAATAAGCAATTAAACATTTAACATCACCCTGAATTAAACACACTAATCTAACTGAACAAGAACCAATTAAAGCATCGTACATGAAACAGCTCCGTGACCAGAGAAATGAAATTTGCTACAATATAACTGTTGCGTAGCAGTCACAGATTCGTTATTTTTAAAGAAAGCTTCAATAAAAGAAGCACGTTATTGAACTGCCCACTGCTCGATGATTACTGAAATGGCATCAGCTGTGTTTTAATTGTTGCAACAATCAAGACTCGAAACATAATAACAGCGGAAAAACAGCTGTTTAAAAGGTGTCAAGTTTTATTGGACCACCCTTTATATTCAAATTGTTAGTATTCCATTATAGGAAATTTAAATAATTATGAAATGCATTTATTTTAATTCCTCAAGCATTACATAAAATGCTATAAAACATTTGTATATGTCATGAAACCTTAAATCTTCCCGATAATTCAGCACATCAACATCGTTGATGAAAAGGAGAAAAACAATATAAAACTAATATATTATGTTCAAGGAATGAGCATTACAAATTTTTCCGTTATATCCACATTTATATTTGATCATGACAGTATTTACAATACAAGATTAAGGAAAGATTCTTATTAATTGTACAAGTATAGTATGATAGGTTAACTAATAAAGTAACTAATTTGAGAGAGCATATAGCCGCATGGTCTAAGACGTTTTTGGATCTGAGTTACAGATATCACAGGTTCTAATCCTGTCTGTGAGCATTGCAGTTTTTTTACCAGTACTATTGACCTTGTACTATTTGATAAAAACATGGCACAGACCGCCGGCTCATCAGGATTGGCATAATAAGGCTTAAAAGGAGATTGAAAACAAATAATAGTTCCTCCTGAAAAAGAAAAATTACCATAAGTTCATTATTGTCCAACAATCATCCTACTTGTAATCACACAACGTGTTATTGATCCTTGCTATGTAAATTAGTGAAGTGTAATACTGCCAAATCGCTATACTATTGTGTATTACAATTGGCTGCAAATTGAAATAAATTTGGTGTAGTATTAAAATATTTTTTCAGTTAATCACAAAAACCTACGTTACTGTAAGTTTTTTTTGTTCAATGGTTGTATGTTCAATGTTGTTATGGATACATAAGTAATTACAAACACACACACACACACACACACACACACACACATATATATATATATATTGTTATTTATATATATATATCTTGTTTTTTTTGTTTGTTAAAATTTGTTATTGGCGATGGAAGGGTTGAAAGAATAACAGGATTTCGCACATTTGCCATCGGAGAAGTGTTATGTCTTTTATGACCTATATCGATGACAAATGTCCCAAGTCCTGTTACCTCTTTAATTATATATGAAACTCATTAATTTAATATGTTGATTTCATATGATTTATGCTAGAACTAATAACTAGTTCTATAATACTAACGCAAATTGTTTGTTTATTCGAGACTATTGACTTAAGTTACTGTAACAAAACATTTAACACTAAATAAATAAAAATAATAAACACAGTAAGATACTCAATTATTAAAAAAATATATAAAATAGTGACTGGAAAATAGAGAGCCTTAATACAACATCATTCTATTCTGATTTACGTACCATAACGAGATTTTTTTCAAACACTCGCTTAATACAATGATGCGGATAACTAGGTAAATTAGCATATTAGATTTGCACGATGGCTTGCACGATGCTATGCAGTAATGTGAGATCGCTGCAAGAAAACAAAGATTGATCTGCCAAGATCGCATGTTTACGAGGCTGCACTAACCATAAGAGACAGATCCACTTTCAATTAACCATATCTAATGGCTATATTGCAGATATAAACATTGAAAGTCAGAGGCGGATACCGCCTGGAACCTGTTGACCTTCACAGATATAAAAATTTAATTGCGGATATAATTTGGTACCTGTAACTACAAGACGTTATAAATAAGGCAGACGATAAAGGTGGAAGGATACTATGAAGAGTGTTTGGTTGGTAAATAGATCATAATCTTTTGTGTGAGATTATTATGGACGATGGATGATTTGAACGGATAACAGGTTACCGGACATATGCCATCGTCAATGTTACGAGGATAGAACCTGTTATGGTCATGGTGTTAGGCCTCCACTGCCGTCTCTCAGAGTTCTGCACGCTTACGTCGCTCTGTATGAACTGTTCAAAATTGTCATAGCACATTCAAATTTGCTCTTTATATGAGGGCGCTCCAAATAGAATGAGAAACTTTATTCTTACAGCTACATTTTAAATTTAACTCTCCACTATGTGTTAGCGAATACGGCCTGATATTGTACTTAAGTAATTGGAACTGTCTATGAGGTATTGTTGCACTGAATTTCAAGGGTGAAAATAATATACACATGAAATAAGTGTAGAGAACTAAATGTTCAACATTTAGGGAGCAAAATTCATTTTTAAATTTGTTTGATGGCCAGATACACTTAAAAATTAGTACTTTAGGGTTGGAAATAAACAGATTTGTACGAGAAGTGGATAATATAATAGTAGTATTTCAGGATTTCGGAGGAGTAAGTAACTTAACGCTAAAAAGTCTAGCAATAAAGTAAGAATTAGTAAAAGTTTAGAGATCTATAGAAATTGTAAGTATAAAACTATAGAGCAGATGATGCCAAATCTAAAAATTATGAATAAGGAAGCATTTACTACAAGTTAAAGGATTAGTGAGCAATTCGAAAAAATACTCGTAAATATTGTGGTTCAGAAACTTTTTGCAGCATCTCACATTATATTTAGGAACGCAAATGACAACCCTAAAACTGTGAACATGTGGTTATTTCAACACAAAATTGGCGACTAAAAATGATCAAGAAGTAGGAGTTTTTCGTTATTGCTTGAAGTACTACATGGGGAAGAGAACAGACGGCCAGTAGGGAGGAAAGTCCTTCCGTAGTACACAGCGTGTCCTGGGTGTGACCGTTTCCCACCAGCTTCACACAACCTCCATCACTTTCCATCGCCATTATAGCTGGAGGTAACAACCAGAGAGAGAATACCAGATCGTGGGCGAATCTCCACTTACAGGCTGTACCATGTGACATTTATGTCGACTGTTTCTCCTCAAGATTGTTCCTATATTACATTGGCAATTTCCTTATGTCTAAGGTGTCGGATCTGAGTCTGAGTTAAAATAGATCAATTTAAAATACTGCCTTTGCCTGTATCACTTCGCATTTCATTAATATTAACATCTTAATGACCGAACCAAATACCGCATTGATCCAGTTTTATTCAATCAATACACAGGGCCAGAGAAACAATAAAACACATAATTCTCGTTGAAACATTAGCCACACCGCGATGTGAAGGTCAGACCTAGTATATTCACTGCCAGATCTAGCCATAATCATCAATGAGATGTCTTGTTTTGGATAGAATTAGAACAGGCGTGATGGACATGGTCAGATTTAGATTAAATACAGACAAAAATATAAAAAAGGAAAAAATTTGGGATATGAATGTTAATAAGCATGCCATAGAAAGCAAGAGGAGAAGCTGCCTACACTTACGTAAACCACTACCTTTATTTACGTAAACACCTTTCTATCAACTTAGCACTACATAAAAACTTTCACATTCCATCACAAGCAATGCTAGGGTTATTGAAACGGAAGATCAATATATCATTCACTATAAACGTTACACGAATGCTGAAGCACGTGCTTTGGATACTGGTATCCTGTTCGCCAGTATGCCACTAAATAACACCACTATATGCTAACGCTATTACTGCTGGAGTTGTTAACCCAGAGACAAAGAGCGAGGCAGTAAACGCTGTACGCTGGGGGTACACTCACAATCTCCATCATGTGTTTTGGATAACAGCCACCTGGTTGTCCCCTTCCACTAAATAACACCACTATCTGCCATAGCTATTACTGCTGGAGATATTAGACCAGAGACAAAGAGCGAGGCAGTAAACTTTTACACGGGTTTGGCCTCAAATTCTCCACCATGTGTCTTGGATACCAGCCACTTGGTTACCCGCTTCCACTAAATAACACCACTATCTGTCAACGCCATTACTGCTGGAGGTATTAAACCAGAGACAAAGAACGAGGCAGTAAACGCTGTACGTGGGGGTGGACTTACATTCTCCACTATTTGTCTGGTATTACACCAGAGACGAAGAGCGAGACAGTAAACTTGTATACAGGGTTGGACTCAAATTCTCCACCATGTGTCTTGGATACCAGCCACTTGGTTACCCGCTTCCACTAAATATCACCACTATCTGCCAACGCCATTACTGCTGGAGGTATTAAACCAGAGACAAAGAACGAGGTAGTAAACGCTGTACGTGGGGGTAAGACTTACATTCTCCACTATTTGTCTGGTATTACACCAGAGACGAAGAGCGAGACAGTAAACTTGTATACAGGGTTGGACTCAAATTCTCCATCATGTGTCTTGGATACCAGCCACTTGGTTACCCGCTTCCACTAAATATCACCACTATCTGCCAACGCCATTACTGCTGGAGGTATTAAACCAAAGACAAAGAACGAGGTACGAGTAGTAAACGCTGTACGCGGGGGTGGACTTACATTTTCCACTATTTGTCTGGTATTACACCAGAGACAAAGAGCGAGACAGTAAACTTGTATACAGGGTTGGACTCACATTCTCCACCATGTGTCTTGGATACCAGCCACCTGGTCACCTGCTTCCACTAAATAACATCACTATCTGCCACCGCCATTACTGCTGGAGATATTAGACCAGAAACAAAGAGCGAGACATACATGCGGGGGTGGACACTCACGTGCTTCGCCGCGTGCCACGGATGCCAACTCTTGTCTATCGACTTGCTACTACATAAACACGACTCTCTGCCACCTTCACTGCTGCCTGAGGTATTAATTGTCTGGTTACCGGCAGACCTTGGTTCCACTGCACGTTCGTTCTGTATTCTAACGGATAATGCGGCTTTAACCACTTCTGGTGATACAGATCTAATTGGCCGATAATACTTATAGTTTACGATTCACCTGCTGGGAGGTGCAGTTATGATAAATAATCTTAGAGGTCAGCACAATCAGAGCCAAGTCTTGATCTCAAAGAAAACAGAATCATTAAGCATTTATTCCATTTTGAAACTACGTTACCTGGATACAATTTCTATTCGTGGGTATGTTCCTCAAAATAAATAAGTACAGAATACTTGCCTAAAATCTGAAAGAAGAAATTCATCATCAATTGTTTACAAAGCAATATAAAGTTTGTTACCAAGAGACTTGGCAGGTACTTACATAAATGTTTCATTCAATTATTTCAGCACTAACAATCTTTAAGGTGTAATATTTTAATATAAAAGATCTTGTTACATTGACAAAAACTACGAATAGTTAACGCTATTTGTATTTCCTGCTCGGATTACTCAGTCGTTTAATATATTTCAATAGCACCTCTTCGATGTTCTGTAATTGCCAGTAGAATTTCACTAACTTTCCTGTTATCGAAGTATTTAATTTTCAACTTGAAAGTATGACCCTTCTTTAAAGTCATTTAAAGTCACATACAGTTTCCAAATAAATTATTCTGGACTGCACTATTTGCATAACGTCCTTTTCCTCCAATTTTTCTATAGTACACCTTTTGCTGTATTAATGACTTTAAACTCATAAAATCTTATGAACCTGAACTGATATACCCATTTACACACACATACGCATACTACATACAGCCTTTTCATAAACAAGGACAACATTGTTCTAATTAACGTCATTATTTGTTTATACTACGCGAACCCAGGTCATGTGACTTCTAGTAGTCTACCAAATATAGAATCTACTTTCTATGAATATTCTAACTACACGCTTCGGATCACATAGCCAGTAACTAAGGAATTCGAGTTAAAAATAACTAAACATATTTGTAATAATTAATTTTGAAAACATGGTGTATTATAAACATATAATGCTAGTATTTAAAATTAAAACTTCTTACATCAAAATTACCTTCTACCGTTCATTTATTTTAATGGTGTTAACCTCCCACAGTTTGTGAAACTTAAATTGTGAATTTAATTTATAATATCATTGTATTGAAAACTTTTAATAATATTTTCTTTATAACTTCATAAACTTCATAAATGCAGAAAGTATTATATATGATTTTACCACTTAAATGTTTTTGAAATTCTAAACATTTCCTCATTTCAACTGTTTTCATAAACTTCATGCAATCTTGGCCTGGTGACGTAATGTATTCGTTAATTATGAAACAGTTATATACACAAACAGTTGCTATATTTTATACTTAAACGCAAATCGGTAATAAAATGTTTGCACTATAGAGCAGTTATTCACAATTATTTGCAACTTTAGCAAAAGTACGACAGACCATCCGTGCGTACAGTAATCATAAAAATTACTACTGTATAATAATTTTTATTTCTCTATACCCCCTAACTTGACTCGAAGGAACTTCATATAATTATTTTGAACTTTAACAAATGCCCAAATTTTGAGTACGTAGGTGATGAAATGAAGTGATGAGTAACTTAAACATGCTTTTCTTTAAAGGTTTCGTTACAGTAAGGTTTTTGGCGAAAATTAAGTTTATTATATTAACCGGTATGTATAGAGTGAACTATGACATTTTTAATAAGAAGCTTTAAATTATGTATTGCATTACTTTTACCATGACATGAGATTCTTTCATAAAATATGTTTTAGTTGCGTTTTTAACATTTTTAAATCGTAAATATTGTAGAATTCTAAAAGTTAAAAAATTTAAAATTATTAAAGAGAATAGCAGTTGTAATCTAATATACCCGACACATTAGTGAAGTAGAAACGTTAGCATTTAAACACATTACGTCCTGTGTTTGACGCATATTATGCAACATTGTCAACTTGCTAACGCACTTAACTGACGACGATTCAGCTTTACACTAATGTCATATGCATGTCCTTGTCAACGGAACAATTCCGGTGCTGTCCGACAGCCGACTTCCGCCATACAGAATTATCCACGGCTCCACAGCGCGACATATCCAGTTGCATGTTTTCATTGTTAGTGTCTCTTTGTGCTGCTGATTTGCTTATTGCACTCCATTATGTAATAACATTCAATATAATTTATTATGCATAAAACCTTTTGTTGAACAAAATGTGTTTTGTATGTAGAATCTTGGAGCATTGGAAAAACGGTTTATTGTAGTATCACTAGATAAAGGAATACAACATTTTCCAAAATATAATATTTTTTTTATTTTGTGCAAGGCCTTTCTGAATCAAAGATTCCATCATCAGGCACTTCACAAATTATCAAATGTTTACATTTTTGTAATAATAATTAATTTTATAATAACGTATGATAAACAATTTGGATGTACGGTTAGCCAGTATAAAATATTTAATCAGAATTAAATTTTAATTTTTGTATAAATTGAGATGAGAGTAAAACTGAATTTTGAATTGGTCCATTCAATGATGATTCAAATGATTATTATCAATAATGAAGACGGACCAATTCAAAATTCAGTTTTACTCTCATCTCAATTTATACAAAAATTAAAATTTAATTCTGATTAAATATTTTATACTGGCTAACCGTACATCCAAATTGTTTATCATACGTTATTATAAAATTAATTATTATTACAAAAATGTAAACATTTGATAATTTGTGAAGTGCCTGATGATGGAATCTTTGATTCAGAAAGGCCTTGCACAAAATATAAAAAAAATTATAAACTTCAAATTGTAAACTTCTATAATAATATACGAGAACAATACAAATAACTGCTTCTGTAACTGTTGTACAGTATTTATTTCAAAGTAGTCTGTTTATAAACTGGTTGTTCATCATATCAGAAGTATAAAAACAGTATTATCAATACTACTGACAGCAGCATGCTTTCTGTTGTTTACCAAACCACAGCCAAACATACTGCAAAGGAATTCCACTTTGAGTATTTGGAATGGAAGTATTTATATTCGGTTTTTATGACAGTATTATATTATTCACCTACTAGTCATACTTGGTATTGGTAGTTCTACGAATATTGTGGCAGTATACAGTTTTACTAAACTGTAATTCTGTAACGTCCACGCAATCGACATTGACTTTCGTAATTCATTATTGCACAAATGTGCATTACATTAATGTGTTTGGTTTATATAATTAATGTAAATATTTATTTCCTATTACAAGCGTAAAGATTCTACTAGCAGTCGTTTTTGAACACAATACCTTCGACAGGAAGCACAATCCATCCGTTCTGAATAGGAGTTTATGTTAAGTGAGGCATTATGTAGAGATTTACCTGGAACTTACGTCTTGGAGGCATTATGTCTTTACAATGGTAACTTCAAGATTTATGCTTTACGTAACCTGGCACGGCATTGTGCCATGGACATTCTAGACTTTCTTTAGTCTGAAATATGTCACAAGTGTATTTTGGTGCCAGTTTTTGATACAGCTTTGCTTAGTAAAGTCTTCAAATATCAAAATAAATCAGAAGCTTAAAAGGGTATATAAGATAATTGCATCCCTACACTTTTGGTTGCTTCTGTAGAGGTTGAATCTAACCGCAATTAAGAAGAAACCAAGCCAAACTGTAGGGCCGGGGCCTTATCATGTTGATAAAAAGAAATCGATGGTGGTTTAACATTCGAGCTTGTTCCAAAAAATGGTCCGATTCCAAACTAATGAAGATTTGGTCTCTTAACGTCCAAATTATTAGTTCAGTAGTGGCTGTAACTTCACTTTGTAAAACGATCCACCATCATTTTATTGCAACTATTTATTTTTATGAATAAAACTTACATATCTGTTACTTTTATGAGATAAACCAATATATATTTCGGATGTGAAATTTTTTTTACATCTTCCATTCATACTTTTTTAAACGAAAACTGAACATGTACAAATCATACAAGGAAAATTGTCTGTTACAACAACCCACGCTAGTGTTTAAAACAATAATTGTTATTAATTATTAAACTAGTGCCTTTGTTTCGTAACATAACGCATTACTATAAACCTTCCCACGCATCATAATTAGTCAGGTACAGGCAAAGCTATTCAATATGATTCAATGCATTTAAAACGAGGCTTTTATCTGATAGTATTCTTTTATTAGCAATCACAATAGTGTCGCTATCATCTCAAGAGTTTGCTATATTATATGTTACACAACTTTGTGGATATCTTTGTTGTAACAAGTAGTAAGTAAGTTTTCTAGTATAATTTCTTTGTAAAACGTATCCAAATCATTGTCTATGGAAGGGTTTCATCTTATCAGTGGTAAATTGAATGAGTTTTCATCAGCCAGGAGGATTACTGATTTTGGATTAACTGTCAATGACGAGATTAATGTTTATCTTTGCGATTGCTTTTCGAATTTCCGGACTTTTGTTACAGATACAGTAGCGTTTAGAACCATAATTGTTAATACAAACAAATCAACGCATACATTAAAGCAACAATGAGGAAACAATTTCTGTCTTTGAATAATTTGAACAAAATAAAAATTTTAAGCTTTGTGAGATAAGATAGTTTTTTTAGATTAAAATTTCAAGTTGTATTATAAATAAAATTACAATTTCTTTTACAATGAAATTAAAAACTTGGTTGCAACAGAGCTGGAGAATTTGTTGGATTCAAGTGCAAAATTTTATTTTGCAATTCGAAAAATTTTGTAATTGTTAATGCAAATGTTTCAAAAATTCAATTTATTGAAATGTTACTTTGAAATTCATTTTAGTATTTACTTCATACCTGATACTCTACTTCAATGTCAAACATTAGTATTACTATTTTTAACCTTTAATTCACCAAATACAACAATAAACTTTGTATTATAGATGAAGAGTATGAGACACATTAATTCCTCTCCCATAGATACAGTGAACACTTGAAGTATTTACAAAGAATAATTTTAGTAAATGTCTTTTCCATTACAACGTTTTACTTGTAGAAAAGGATTCTATGCTTCAATGCAAAAATAATGCTACATGTTTAGCGTGACAAGGTAGAGGTCTTAAGTAATAATGCAGTAATAGTTAAATATTGAAAACATCCAATTAAAAAGTAGTGGATGATTATTATGACTTTCCTACAGGGACGGTTCACAAGGAGACAGAGGAATAGTTTTGATGGAGCTTAGGTCGGTTACCATATAATTTAAGGTCCTTATTAGTAGAACACAATGCCACAAACTTGAAGGCATCAACCACAAACTATAATATTCATTCGCGGAGATTCCCGACCAAACTGCCTGTACTGCATTATACTCTCTTCTCAACAACGAAATCCCAAATCGGGGCTCTCAATCAGAATGATTACCTCTACAGTGATTAACGACCTCTGCCCCTGTTTGCCAACCACCAAGGGGTAGCTTGAGCCTCTTAGTATGGTCCAAGGCACTGGATCAGTAGTGGCCAAAGGCTCAAAGCATCTATTTTACAGCCCGTAGGACCTACACTATGAAGCATGCAGTAGGGGTAAAGTTTCAATTGAGTTATTTCTCCACCTTCTTTGAGTAATGAATAAACAAAAAAACTGTTTTTAAAATATTATAAATCCATAAACAGGGACTCTATGTACCGTAGTAGCAAAAATAAATTCTTAAATGTTTGAAATAAAACAATAAATTTACTTACAATTATTGAACTAGTTACCTGAAAATGTTTCCTTTTCAACTACTTTTAATGTATGATTTTTAACCCTTTACATATAATTTATCTGCTTAGATACATAATCCTGATTTTTTAAAATAATCTTACATACTCACTGTATACTGCCGAATAAAGAGTTACGTGGAATTCAAAGACATCTCTGAACGCTCTAGGTGAATCAAATCGATTAGTTTTACAATAAACTGAGTATAATCATTGACAATTACAGTCTATTATTAAAAACTGTGCAACACTAACTGTGCTTTGTTTGATATGACAACTTTATATCATTAACAATTAATATCTCTTTAATATCGACAATTGTTGGTTTGCTCGAAACCAGTCTTGAATAGAGCTGAACTCTTTAGTTTACACTTTAACTTAAAATGGGTGTTTTGCCTGTTGTTCTTCTCTTAACGACAGCCAATTTAGTACAGCCTCAACAATACTGTGATCAGAAGTTATTGAACAACGCTGTGGATTTTGTGTTGGAACAAATTGTGATGAGTCTTCACGGTAGCATCTCGTTAGATAACGTGTACTTTTCCTATCCCATGGGAAAGATTGAGCTCGTTAACAGCACTTTGTATGGACTTAAATCAACCAAGAGAGTAGGTGATGTGGGACTCAGCGTTGATGATAAACTTAGCCTCTTTCTTGAAATAAGTATGAGTGATATAATGCTCAGATATCAGAAATACCAGTTGACAGCCATAGGTATTGGAGTGTCTGGAGCGTTGAGTGCTAAGCTAAAACAGATCAACATATTTATAGAAGCAAACATGGGGTCATCCCTCTGTTTCACGTATGTGACCAATGTAAAAGCTTCAAAAGTTCATGACATTGAAATAGATGTGGGAGAAAAAGTGGTAAGTTGGATTGTAAACCAAGCAGTTTATCTTTTCAAGGCAAACATAAACACTTTAGTTGAAGCAAAGCTAAACTCATTAATTAGGGACATTTTGGATCCAAGTAAATACAGTTTCTTGTGCCGATGAAGATTTTCACAGTGTTTAAAAATTAATGGGGTTTTAAATCATTATAGCACCAAATCCATTACATTCTAATTCTTAAGTAATACATTAAATAAATGAAAGTTCAAACAGACATACCCTCATTGTAATTTATTGCTCACATTTCCTCTTTGGTGAATTATGAATTGATCACTGAAGATGGTTCAATCAAGACAATCTTCATCATCATAAAACAATATTTATTTTGTGCTTTATAACATAATCCAGGAAGCTCACTGGCTTGTAAGTGACAGGAACTTGTTTTTACTAAAGACCTCCACACATACATTACTTAATTTGCTAAGTCGTAACTAGCCTATCAAAAAGTTTGTTTGGGACCCTACATTGAAGGATCTGTAACTCTAAATAATCTGTCAGTCACTGTTGGCCAAGCCGTAATCTTCCATTCTGATATCGCTTTTATCAAACTAACGATACAATCTATGGATATCACTTTGAGGATAACAAAATATAATATCCGTTGTACTTCTACGGATATAAACATTGTAATCAGCAAAACACAAGATGCTACCCCGTTCAATAGATGCCATCTTTACTATATGACTTATACCTAACGGAAGATCAGCATGCACACGGCTGTACAACATTGTTCTTTTTTATTTGTAAAAATTTAAGGCGAGTGGTATAACCCAGGCTGATACAAACTTGCTTGCTTTAGCGTTATGCTATTTAGCCTAGCAAGATTCATCAGAAGCAAAGCAAGAGCGCAGCGCGTTGCTATGTTTTTAGCTTTAATTTACTAGTATTTAATCTTGAATTAGCAATCTGAGAAAACATTAGGTTTTAAAATTGTGTTGTGTATTCTACGTTGCTGGTAGAAGAGGATAAATATAGTACCACAACTAAGTTATTCAGATAAGATATAAGGGTCTATATATCTTAGTTAACCGCGCCTCACTGTTAGTAACCTGCAAGACTTATCTAGCTTCAGTATAAGTCACATACACACGTTCGGTGTTAAAATGCGACTTCTGTGTTCTACCGTTATTTTAGTTGCCGCATTAGTAGTTTCCCCTTCGTCTCAACAAGTTTGTGATCAGACTCTGACAAACAATATCGTGGATATCGTGATAACACAGATGGTGACTAAGTTTCCCGACAGCATCTCCCTACAGAATGTCTCCACTTCGTTTTCCATGGGATACTTTGAACTGACAAACGGTATTCTGGCAGGACTTTCATCGGCCAAGAGAATCGGTGACTTCGGATTGACTATGGATGACCAAATGAAGATATCCCTCACAGTGGGTTTGGAAGACCTAATCGTCACTTATCAGGAATACTATGTCAAAGCCATGGGACTTGCGGTATCTGGAAGCTTGAATGCTAACATAAAAGAAGTCAACGTATTTCCTCAGTGCCACAATGGAGAACAAGTCTCTTTGTTTTTTGTACGTGGACAAAATACAGTTTGTGAAATTACATAAGTTGGATATTGACTTAGGTAAGAAGTTTGCTAGCTGGGCTGTAACAAAGGCTGCTAATGCTTTTAGAACAAACATAAAAAGCTTGGTTGAAGCTAAGTTGGATGAAGCTCTTAAAAAGATTTTAGACCCAGATGTGAATGGTGTGGTTTGTAAAAATTGAATTTATTATTATTAAATGAGTTTTTACTATTATATTAATCAAAATAATCAAATTTAAGTAAAAAATTTAGTTTGTATGACACAAGTGGCACCAATAGTTTTAGTTTTGCTTGCACTAGATATACAACTATGTAAGTAATACAACCAAAGGTTTAGTATGTAATTAATGAACTGTATGGGATTTATGGGCCACTATGCAGCTTTATCTTTAATGTGTTGGTTATTCCTAATTTTCCTCTATGGAATTCAAAATTTTACTCTGATAAAGAGAACATACTATCTTTCTATAGTTACACATATTTTGAGATTTTATTATATTTGATTTTTAATTTGTTTTGACGACTAAACGATTTTACTGATAAGGTGTTACTGATATTTTTCTATCACTGAACGATGGGGAATTTCTGGAAAAATCTTGTTTTCTTTATTACAGTTTTAGCGTTAGCATCCTTACCTTGAAATTTAAATAAGAAAACTTTTATGAATTGTAAATTGGTACCTTAAGATAATAATAAATGGCATAAAGCATGAAGGACCTCCTGGTGTTACTACATGACTAATGACTTAATTAAGTAAGTTAAGCTATGAAAGTTAGTTAAATAAGAGACAAGGAACCTGGATAATTAAGTAATAAAAATATACTATTAAATCTGGGAGTATTTAAGTACTGGTTAAGTGTGTCACATTGACTATATGATATTTAAATAATCTATTTCTGCATGTGATTAATAAGGTCAGGAACTTTTAGGAGCCTAATAATTGTTCAGTATTAGAAAATATTGAAACAACAGATCCGTTGAAATGTACCTTACCTTACTTCTTTATCTGGTGAGCCAAATACCATTTTCCACATACATCGTTTAAAATGTTTGCCACACAATTAAAATATACAATAACATGTAGGAGTTTTTGATATAACTTGTTAGAGTTATTGATCATGTAAAAGTAAAAAAGTAAAAAGTAAAGAAAAGAATGTCTTATTTTACCAGGCGAAGTTAGGGCTAAGAAGCCCTCTCTAAACACTTAACCTGGGGACCAACGGCTTAAAGGTGACTTCCGAACCACCACCAATGGCCGGGCAGGCGGGCCGCTTGCAAGGACAGGATCGCTCAGCGGTCACCTGTCCAAGCAGCAGCCACGCTCGGCGTTGCTTGATCTGGTTATCTTGCGATAACCGCCGTACCCACTACACTGCGCCATTGGCTAATAGGATATCATGTGTAATATCCTATTGATTGCTATCTGCTCAGGTTTTTTGACACCTGAGGATGATGTTAGATCTCTATCCTTGAAACGTGTTCTTCTATTTTTTAAATATATGTAATGTAAGAAATTCTCTTAAAACTATAAATAACATATAAGTATTATTTCTTTTGTTAATGAATTGAATTGGGCCACATATTAGTAATAAGAAAATATTGTTATTCACCATTAAACAGTTATTAATTTTAAAAGTTAATTATATTTTATCATTTATCTCACCATTAAGGCACAAACACTTTTGATTTGTTTTATTTTATGTATTTATCTAAAATGACCAGTTATTAAATTGAAAAGTAAATTATATTATCGCATTTATCTCACCATTAATATACTAACATTTTGGATTTGTTTTATTTTAGGTATTTTCTAAAATAAGTAATTTATCGCGCTAAATAAAATTGAATAGTTGTGCTTATTTCTGTTTTACTTCTAATTTAAAATGTATACAAACTCTCTGACTATATACAATTAATATTCACAGATTTTATGTTTTTATACCCATTTCAAAAAGCTACTGTAGATTTAACGAAAAAAGTAGATTTGTGCCACAATGTCTTGAAATATTTTTTTACTCATAAACTACTAAATGGGCAGATGTAAGAACTACTGTATTGGCTTTAGTTGGTCAAAATACTAGGTGCGACATGTGCCACTTGGTTTGTAATTCCATTAGGTTTTATTTCACTCTTTGACCATGTAATCTCTTACATCTCCACGTAATGTCTTTGTATATGTAATTTTTTCGTTAGATGTAACACGATGAGCGTTTAGGACCTATGTCTGTATACTATTTTCCATTACTATTTACTTGTGGAATGCTCTGAATAAATGGAACTTTATTAAGAACTTTATGAATCAACTTTTACATAAGGACATGTTCCAACTGTTATATAACTATATGAAACTTGTCAGTGATTTAAAAGTATTACATTTAAGTTATTATAACTATTGACTATAGTCATAGAGTACACTTATTTACAACGTTCTTGCATTCTTGAAGTTCTCTTCTTATTGGGAATTAGTTAATAATTTAAAACAAACACTCCAAATAATACACTTATGTGGGTCTCATGATTTGCTCATTGAGTACGAACGCCCTCACACAAATTAAAAACGTATATTATTGGAGTGTTTGTTTTAAATTAATAACGTTCTAGCATCTGGTAACATAGTGTCTCAGCCCTCTTGTATATTGATACACCAAAGCCTTGCTGATGAGTGGGAAGAGCCAAGTCTAGATTGTATTATAATTAGCAACAGTATTAATAGTGAACGTCACAGCATATATCGGACAAGGCCGGGCGACTGCTGTTTGTTTAGTTCTCTCACAATCGATAATTGAGCCTTGGAATCCATAAAGTTCACCCACCACAGCCGGTCCACTTCACGTATCTGATTACAGCTTTGTTTATTGTGCTCGTGACTCTCATTGTAAATTCAGCTCAACACAATTCCGCATAAATATTGGTTATTCGGGACTGATTTGTCCCGACCTCTGCTACCGGGCACTGTATTATTAATTCGTACTTTAATTGCATAATCGATTCCCTTTACTTTACTTGACCCTACATTTTGATTACTCCATAATCATTTTCTTTTTCGATTTGAATGGAGTAAGATAGACATCGAATGTTGTTTTGAGATCTCCAGCCTCAGGGTTCTCCATCTAACCAATATAATCGTACCAAAAGAGGTTTTTAATTGAAATCCTCACTCGAATATTCACTGATTTTTGAATTTTTGGTGCTCTTGGAAACGAAGTTTGAACAATTACCTTAGAACGTTAAATAATTTTAAGTTAGAACTCGAACGATACATGAAAAGACTACATTTAAGCAATAAATCAAGATTTTTTTATTATAAGGCAACACGTTAGAGAAGTTAGAGAAAAATTATTAATCAAAACATTTGTAATTAAGAATTTCAGATGACCAAAAATCATTGAGCTAATTATTTGTTACTTGTTAGAAATGTATCCTCAAAAAGTGTTTGATAGAGACATACAATAATAAACCTTTTTTTAACACTTTTTGATGTATTTTATTTTGTAGAATGTAGCCTACATTTATAATTCAAGGAATTCATCATCAGGTACTTGTAGGTTAAGGTAAAATATGAAAATAAATCATTGAAACCAAATTTTTATATGTTTTAACTACCTTGGTGGCTAAATTTTTGTATTTCATTTTATATGTGTTCACTTTTAAACGATGTACATTGAATATCGTTTAAAACTCTATCGAATGATAAATGTTTTGTTAGAACACCTTTGTCATTTATTAATACATTAGGATTAATTTTGGCGGGTCTTTTTCGTTTAAGGGCCAGCACAAAAGACCCTAGCTTGCCTATTCAAAACTCAGATCACGCGATGCTTGCCCGCTGCGCAGCGGTTTGCGCTGCTTGTTCTTTTAGAAAAAAAATTAACTCGAGCTTGCAAAGTCCAAGCCCAGATCAACTCACCACGCTTTATTAACACACACAAAACTCTGACATAACTAACGCAGGTTTCATTACAGGCAAAATATAAGCGGCGCGCGTTTACCACTGATAAGATAAGACGAGTTTATACTAGAAGTAGTACCTGGACTACTGCCCTACGAACTAATAACACCAAAAAAAACGATTAAATGCACTGTCAGTCAAGTATAGTATGTTTGTAAGGCCCTTAAACGAAAAAGACCCATTTTGGCATTTTTATAAATTTCAAAGTGTTCTAAAGTTGACAATATGTGGCTTTTTTGCATGTGTGTAACTTATTACGTGCTTACTACCATTAATAAAATTTAATGGAATGGGCTAAACGCAGATTACTGAAGGGATAATGTAAATGTAGATTATGTATAAATAGTTCGATTCTTCTGGGTGATAAAACAAACATCGCAAGTACAAGTAATTACCAGTTAATATCAATGACATAAAATTGACAAATTGGGAAATTTTAATATACCTATAACATTATTATTATACATCTAACGTCCTGAAAATTGTTTGATAAAAGGATAATGATTATGCATTATAAAAATATTGTACTAGAATGGATGTTAAACGTGGTTTATTTACTGTCAAGATAATAATAATAAAAACAGCCTTATCTAATCTCGTTTCTTGGCAAAGATCGGCTTCGTTATAGATTACCCCCGCTATGAACACGCCCAGATAACATCTATGAATACTGGTCTCACAATCCGCTTGTATTGTATGATTACGGAGAGATCTTTTTAAGGTTATGATTCTGTTACCAATTTACAAAGTAGTGCAAATTCAGATTCATTAATCGTTAATTTCCGTATTCAAATGTTCTCTCTATGTCCTTTGCGTTAGTTTATTATTTTCTAATATAACTGTAATTAAAACTCTTTAACAAAGTCCATAGTTAACGATAGTCAATGTTATACAATAGTTAACACTATATGGGGTATATAACATGAGGTTGGCAAAACTTCAGGAAATAAAGACAAATATGAACAAAAATGTTGATTAAAAAATACGTCTTATCTCGATTAGTGAGTTTTTCAGTAACGTGTTTTTAAATGCTGTTTTACTACGTGACTGTCCAGGAAAAGGCCACTCGCTTGAAAATAGACGGATGGTAAATGGTTCAGAGAGATTATTGAAGAGAATGGAGTACAATAATACTGTTATACTAAAAGCTACCTTTCGTGACCATATAAAGTACAAGTAAGCTTTCCAGCAGTCACCAAAGTGAGGGCATAACATACTGTTGATCAAATTTCTCTAAAAGAAATATCATACGTTTAAACGTTTTTTTAGACACGGCAAGACTATTACAAATCAGGAAGACGTTATCGATAATTAGTGAGAAGAAGGGAGAAGCGAGAAGCCTTCATGATGATCCAAAGGCAATCGTAAATTCACCCGCATTTTTTATAAAATTGTTGCCACCACGACCATGAAGTCCTTGTCAACATTTTCCACATTAACGAAGGTTTCTTGGCCAGTCAAGCGTCACAATAGAGGTATCTTTGTCATCAAACAACAGTCCAGGTGTCGACCTACAGGTAAACAAAGGCTATAATAGTGATCTATGGGAGATAATAGTAGAACCCATATTTTCTACATTCCAGGAAAGGAATGTGTCGCACTCACAGCTGGAGACTTGTGACGACTCCAAGGCCGACCGACCTGCCATCTCCCGGCAATTGTTCCAACCTTGTTCCAGGGTAAACTATGATTCTCTTCCTATCTCCAGACAGCGGCTAATGCATATAGATGTGTTTTAACACTGTAAACAATGAGGGTTATAGCAGGCCTCCCTCGACTTGGAGCGGTACAGTTGGCACATTCCCGCCCGTTTGTGTCTAGGGATATGAGGCGGGGAACGTTAAAAGAAATACACGGCGTCCCAAGGCCCGTATCCTGTTGTATTTTTTATCACCTTTCCGTATTTAATTTCACAGTTTAGTGTTAAAACCGTACACAACTTCGTTCTTAATTAGAGACGTAGGAAGATAATCATCAAGGTTTCATTAACTTGAAGTGTTAATTAAATACACTGTTTGTTTCCAAAACCATCTTATATATCTATCAACGTTAAACTAGAGCAAATTATCTAAATTATCTTTTGGTATTAATTATTAATTGAATTGTTATAAGCTAGATTCACTAATGTGTGGTTTTAAAACATTCCAGGATTATAGGAGTGTGGACCTACATAATGCTAAGAATGGAAGGCACTTTAAAAATGGTAAAACCAGTAGTGTTGCACTTTAAAACATTCAATATTTACAGTACAGTAACACAAATACGTTGTTTACATGATATTTAAACACTAAACAATCATTTCTGTTTCTTATATAACTTGATTAATGCTATTTTAAACCATGTTAAACTGTCACAGGAATCTGAGTGATACTTCAAAACAAATACATCAGTTAGTCTTAGCAGTGGTCAGAATGAAAAGGTATCAAAAGGGTTAAAATAGCAAACAATAGGTTTTTTCAGATCATACTTATTTTTCAACATTACACACTTAAAATAAATCGTCAGACAAGTAAATAATTGTTAAATCACTGCCAGCCAACGAGATAAATATATTTGAATTCGCTATTTTTAGCAACATACTCATTATGTGGTTTGTTGACACTCCTCTAACTATGTCTGATGATGTAACTTTCTTTATCTAATCTATAAATATATAATGTAATAAACTAATCATTTAATCTTAAAATAAAAATATCGATTAATATGCTTAAAAGTTTTGATAAACTTCCATCCCCCACTAAAGCTAATGCAATCAACTGTCAATATTTTACTTAGGGAATATCCCTCCATCATTTACAAGAAAAATGTTTGTTTGGTTACAAAATTCAAATTGGCTCTCAGGACCTGGTGTACGATATTGTACTACAAACGGTATTGCGGTAGTAGCCATGTTGTTATAACTAAATCACGACTAATGAATGACTAGAGCCTACTCATCCTAAAATAATACGTAGCACTACATTCTTCCTACCCGGAGCCTGTCAAGTGAGATCTTTGCATAAATAACGCCTTAATGTGGGCTCAATTAAGGAAAACAAACTAGAACCTTGGCTGACAAATGAAAGACAAAGCACTGGCAAGGAACAAAGTTAAGTGAGAAAGAAGTCATGATTAAGATTCCAGTTTAGGAAATCAATTGTTGTTATTTGCGGCGGTAACGATAATTTAATACAATAGACTCAAAGTTGCCCCGCTGACCTTGACATTGAATGAGAGCTAACGATACAGACACGAAGTTGGCCTCGACCGAACACGTAAATCACGCAGTGATCTCCCTTGCCACTCTGCCATGCGCCACTCCCCGTCCTGCCAGGCTTCCGGGAACTGTCCAGAGGGGACTAGGGAGGATATCTGGAAAATTAGTGATACAATTATCAATAAGAGGCCAAATTATATTACAAATAAAAAGTTAAATTTGTGAGCGAAAAGTTATATCTTCAAGCTCTGTAAGATAACTATCTGACACGTAATGTTTTACTACTAGCCAAGAAATAATTCAGAATTCATTTGATTAATTTTAATGTTTAAACTATTTTAAGAGTGGTTTAAAAATTATTCTAAAAAATCATTTATATCAAAGATCGATTGAAAGATTTTGTATCTCTATTAAGGTTTCTAGATGGTATAATTAGTTACACCATTAACTCGAGTTACAGTTTTTATTATTCTAACCCGAGCGATAAGATTAAAATAACATTTTAATTAGGATAAATTATATTTTTTTAATATGGCTCTAACGTTTATTTGAAGAATTAGCAAGTTTATTAGCTAACACCATTGTAACCATTCATTTTCTTGATCACTGTTAATACCATAAACGGCAAAGCACTGTTAAAATAAAATTTTGTGGTATTAATAAAAATGTCTTAATACTAAAACCTTTCATATAAGCCAACAATATTTTATGTTGAAATTAAGCACTCCACATAAAATACCATAATAAATTAGATTTTGAATTTTTTAGAAATTTAATTTTACTTTACCATACTTTTTTCAGTTCAAAGCTGTCATTTTTTCTAATATTACATCTCAGCTTACGATGGCTTATGGTTTTATAACTAACCCTTTTTGAAAATTTGTCCATGTGTATTTTTCTTTACTTCGTAAGGTTATATGGTAATATTACGATTCGAATGAAATCTAACTGTCTAAGTTGTGACTTACTGAAAGCAAATGTGTTGCAAATCTATTTTTTTTAATATTACATGGAAACATGCGTAAGCCAGATCAATTCAGTTAAATATCTCAGCATGACGATTGGTTATTTAATTTAAATGTTTATCATTTATTTCACAATGTAGACTATTATGTTAAATGTTTTAAAATAAAGGCATTGTTTATTCTTACATATTCATTTAGTTCATTCCCGCGTATACGATAAAAATTAGTTTTCAACTAAGTATTTGAAGTTCACTTATTTGTTTATGACTATTTCATTCTTTTAAGATTAAATTTGTTTAATATAAACTAATTTTCCAGAAATTAAAGAGTCGTATTGACATCACGTAGTATAAATTCATCGTTATAATAAAATTAGTAATGTATCGACAAGTTGATATTTCTAGATGACCACACAAAATCACACACACAAACAACAAAAAACACACAAATCACACATCAAATCCAATTTTCTTTAGACTTTACTGGTCGAGATGTTAACCAAATTAAATTCGATTTCATGTGTAATGCGCACCTGTTTGAGTGATGGGATTTAATTATTAATCAATTTAAAATAAACACAAATAAATCATATTCTCGTATGTCAATATTCCATACTCTGTTGATTAATTCTTTACCACACAATACTGAAGTCAATTAAAATAAATCTGAAACAACTGTTTTTGTAGTACGTTCCTATACAAGGTTGGAGTTTCTTATAAGGAAAATTCCAGTGTACAGGACTTCCTGTCACATCACGATGTCTATTGGAAGGTCAACGGTTATTAAAACCCTTCTATTATAAGGTTCCAAACAATAATAAAAACACGAAGGGCAATTATATTATACCGGAAGTGGAGCAAGGTCCAGAGGACGAGGGACTGGGAGTAGATGACAGGATGTGTTGGGCGAAGGACAAGTGTAATTGTGCTCTGAGTGTACAGGTGCTGAGTGTACACACTCAGATTATCTTATCTTGCAGATACGCTATACTTACACGGTGTCCAAGGTTGTGCCAAGAGAGATTGGCTGTTTGTTACATTGGAAAGGAGTCCTAGAATTTGTCTTTAGAATGTAGTATCTTAAGATATCCTTGGTGTGTTTGTTTATTCGTCGAAGGCGCTGATCGTTTTTATAGTAACGTAGCATAATCATCAGTCTTGGTCTGAATATTATATTTGAAGTCCCGCTTTTTTAGTCCATGTTGTGAAAAGGATAATTCATACACGATTAGACCTAATCTGTTTTCTTTATCTTTGGTGTGCATCTCCAAAACGGTCATAGCAATATGATGTGTTGTGCTTTTCTTCATTTAGGACAAGAAGATAAGGAAACCACTCAATCTATTTAGTCCTAAAAGGACCTTTGCGTTCCTTCTGGAGTGACAGATTACACACACAAGATAAGTCAAATAGGGTAGGGATCACCTCCTGTCGAGATTCCATGAAAAGTCATAGCATGACTATATCAGTCATTTCACCTTGGTCAAAAGAGTGGGCTATCTCTATTCCAATCTCTCCCAGTCAAAAGAGACCATCCATACTCTTTAATTTTTAGACCAGAAAAATAACTTTTTACATTAGGAGAGTTCCACTCAGCACTTATCCTCCACAGTAAATAGATCTACCGACCAGCCATATTTACCGCAATATCTCAACAATTGCGGTTGGTGATCATTCGCATTGGGTTGCCCAAACTTTAAGCGATACATCGATTTGTGCTGTACATAGTACAGATTCTATGGCATGAATAATCCCACCAGAATTGAGCCCTTGTTGAAAAAGGGTTTTAATTAACAATTAACAATATAGTGAATTATTGTATTGAAATATACACTGACTGAACTAACTTCAAGCTCAAGTATATAACAAAATAGTCTGAATCACTCCCACAGACAACTTTACAGTACATCTCGATGATATACAGTTACTCAACTACAACAACTCTCACAACGCACTAAACAAAGGCAATTGTAGGAACACAAGCTTAGAATTGCAACGCTGTTCCTATAGTGATAACAGACTAACTAAGATCAGATCTGATAGTGACTCGTACGTGGCTGACTGTTGCAAGGTGTGTGGGAGGAGTCATGATCGCGGGGTCGTGCTGCAACATTAACGCCAACTTTTAACTATGCTAATTTTAAACGAAAGTGGCGTGTGTTGAGTGCAATGCAAAACAGAGGAATGTGTCGTGACACATATTGCTTCCCATTCGTTACTTCTTACAACAGAGTTTAATTATTGTAGGTCATGCAAGAGTACGGAAATAGCAAAATCTAAATGTGGAGTAATCTTTTTATAAATCCACAGTGTCAGCTCTGCCAAGGAAAATAAATGATCTTGTAGCAATGTTATCATACAAGTGGAATAGACTCCATCACATTTCTGCGTACATGTATTCCTTGGTTGATACTATAACACTGGATGCAAACTGGAAATACATATGTGAAATATATACAGACAGAACGCTCTATTGAGCGTGCTATCGTAACAGGCATTTGCTCAAAAACAGACAAACACACAAGGTTTATCATCAATAGTCAAGCAATCAATGTTTATACACACACACATGTATTTTACAATTACAAGTCTATTCATGTTCATGGGAGTCTCGATACACCGTCTGTAATCCCTGCTCCGACTTACCTCAAATAAGTCAATATTATGTTTGGTTGTCATACAGCAGGGATCACTTCTAGCTGGTTTGTACCTTCCAGTTAAACCTAGCACTGGGCACAGCAAAAACCGATATGTCACTTAAATCTGGGCAAACATATGAATGTCCAGGAGCGGCACATCACTAACCGCAAATGTCGAGATTCTGGGGTGCAAGGGCAATTCGATAGGTCTAGTCTGCTGCGGGAGTTGACTGTTAAAGTATGGTGGGGTCCGTTACCTAACCATCAGAGGTTCTTGCTAGCCTCAACAAGGGTGTGTCACACCCTGGCTGCTTTGATGGACGGATGGTTCAGAGCTGGCCTCCCCTTCTTCCGGGAGGACATGACTTTGAGATTACTGCCCCCTAATTCTTCCTCATGGATCTCGATAGGAGGCGGCCCCTACCCCCAAACCTTACCCGTCCGGAATATCCTGTCACTCCGGAAGCAGCGCTAAAGTTCTTACAGGACTAAGTGCAATTTATAAGCTTCTTGTCCTAAGAAAACAAAACAAAATATATTTTTGGTCTTACCCTGGGCAACAACAGAAAATTATGGGGTATAGTTTAATCCACCGGAAAATGGAATAGTTTTATCATCAATAGTTGTTAGTCAAATGTCATCAATAGTTGTTAGTCAATGTTATCAACTGTGACATTGATATCACACAAAATAAAAAAGCTTTAACCAACGAGCGAATAAAACTTTTAAATATTAACAGTTATTAGCAATAAACGTATTTACAACTAACCACGTGTTTTTCAACAAGTAATATTACATTTTTTTTATGAAAGTCTCAATAAATAGTTTATGATGTTGCGCTATCTCTTCTGATAATGAGGCAGCCTTCAAAGATAATTTCCTCAATAACATCAACATAATCAAAGAAAAAATTGTCCTAAATCACATCATGCATAACCTTCCATTGTTTACAGATTATCCGTTAAACTAAAGATATCTGTAACAAATAAATAAGTTAATTAACCTTTTTTACTTGACTCTGTTAAACTAATCACTCCAACTGAAACAAATTACGTCTATTTAACTGCCTGACAAACCAACGCTCCGATTTTAACCAATTGAATTTGGAAGCAAACGCCCTGGGGCTTGGGGGCGTAGCCCCCAGCTAGCCGAAGGCGAGTTTGAAATATATACTGACACGACACGCTGTCGAGCGTGCTACCATTCCCAGGTTGGGGATCACTGTTGCGGTAGCAGTAAACGCAATGTAGTTTAAAACTGATTACTTGACCACCCACACTGGCGTATTTTATTGAGGCAGTTAGCTAATCCTGTGGTTTACGGCGAGAATTATTGAGTGTCTCTTATCTGGTACACTGAGGTGAATTAGTACCACAGCTAGGTTTATTCGTTCAATAAGATCTATCTTTCTATTCTATTCTCTTAACGTATACCGCGTAACGTTGTTCATGAGAGATTCCAACATGGTCTGGAATCTAATGTAGAAATAGAGATAGATCCTATCGAACGAATAAATCTAGCTGTGATACTACTTCAAAGTACGGTTGCACGTCTAAAGACAATTGAATAATGGAGTCAGTTGTCAAACATTTATTATAGAGACAAAAAGTACATTTGTATAGCAAAAGTCAAGTATCTAATAATTTTGACACATGTCACATCGAACTCTTATTTATACGATACGTTTTTGACACTAATTCTGCTCCATTCATCGTTCCTTTTTTTCCCACCTCAATTCGGGAGTAAGTATTCTGATGCAGTCTCCCAGCTATATGCCATAAACTTTTTAACGCTATAAAACGCGTTTCAAACGAGTTTTAAATGCTCTAAGCGTAGTCGATTTTAAATTTCATTTGGCATGCTGTTGATGAGATGAACTCAACCAGATGCCTGTGAGGGCAAACGGTCCTGAACTACCGTCTTGTGTCTTCCAGTTCGTTAGTTATCTCTGCGCCTTGTCTCATACGAGTGAACATCTTGTTCGTTCACCATTTAAACATTTAATGTGGCGTTGTTTATAAAATTTAAAGACTTGGCAAAGTCAACAGCTGCAATATTTTGAAAGCTGGCCTGCACGACTCTCGTAATTGTAGTTTTGCAATGATACGTATCGCTCGTTTTTGAAGTTTTAACGCTCTCAAAAATTGGTTACTTGCAGATGCACCCCACAGCACTAGTCCGTAGGTGAGATGTGGATAGATCAAGCCATAATAAGCCATCATCATAAACTGAATAGGGCAGTATTTACCTAGAGACCTCAAACATACATGTCTGAGTCATATTTGAAGCAGACGTAGTCGATATAAACATTCCATGTCAAACCTTGATGAAGGTAAATTCCAAGGAATTTCAAGGAACATGCATCTTCTGGTATGGCGTTTTTAAACGCGATAGCCGGGCCATATTCACAGTCTGTCTAGCGTATTGAAAATTTTAGAACATTGGATTTTGAAGAAGTTGTTTTTAGATAAAGGCTGTGAAAACTCTGGATACAACTTTTTACTGCAACAATGGCTTTTAGTTCTAACACCCATTTTGTAGTTTCATTAAAACAAAGAGTCGTATCATCAGCATACTGTACGATTCCTCCGTGTGGTAGTGATGATTTTATGTCACTGTTATAGAGCAGGAAAAAAGGACTTCATTCAATATATCCTGAAGTACTGAGCTTAGTAGAAATTATCAGTACTCCAGAATGTATTAAGTAAATGAATATACCAAATAAAATAATTTAACAAATTTGCTCAAGCTATTGAATGTGGTTGAAATGGTCAGAAAGCCAAATAACGACGAAAGATAGTTTCCTCAAAGTTTGAGGTGCTCCCAGGTAATAATTCCATAGGGTCAAACAATAAATATGAATTGAGAATGACGTAAAACGTTATTCGACGAAGGACTGACGTTTTCAAAGACCACCCAACGTTATATTAGTGTAATGTTCAGTAATTAATGAGGGTCAAAAACGTCCTAACCGAAAGAGCCTTAAGTCCAAGGAAAGGTTATTCAGTGCAGTCTCTTAATTTATAAGTATATTAAAAAGAGAAGTTTTCAATTTTATTTTGATGCCCTACAACTTTTGAGACTGTTGTAAAACGACCTTGAGGTTTAATCCAAAACTGCGGAACCTCAAAAACTCATGGTTGATGATTTGAAAGATATTTTTAATAGGCATCCAATCGCCTTTTCGTTTTTCCTGTAGGTGTTTATACGTTTTCAGTATGTACGATGAGGTGCTAAAAGTTTGATATTTTTGTATGACAAACTAATAACAATATCGACAAATCTAAAAATACTGAACGTGTATTATCTTTAAAATGATACCAAATTTTAAGACCAAAAATAATAATTATTATTGTAGAGCTAAAATCATGATGGCCGCCAATGCAGCGGGCTCTAAATCCTCAATTATGGTAAAGCACGCTTTCTTTCACTTTTAACGATGGTTTCCGAGATTGTTGTACCCCGCAGTGCAACCTGACCTTCACATCCACGTGATGGTAAAGTCAAGGATAGTTCTGTCCCGACCTAACGCGACGACAGCACGTGTTACTGTCACGTGATGGCAGACACCACGCCCACTGTCTCTTGGCGGCTCGCGGGTGCCAACCTTGACCCTAGGGTGTGACTGGACCCGTGGCCCACATCATCGGCTCCCGCGGTGCGCTCGCTGCAGCACGGTCCCAGGCCTGACGCAATGCAGTAAATCCGTCACCACTGTCCGCGCTTAACAAAGAAAAGAGTGATTAGCCCAGTTCTGTTTAATTATTGCTCCAAGCCACTAACCCATTGTATTAAGATTTTATTGAGGCCAACTTGGAGGGGAATTCCACCGTGGAAATTGACCTTTGCCCTCTTAAAAATGCCCAAGGTTCATAGCTCTCTGTAAACGCATTACGATTAAAAGTCTGTAGTATATACTCGCCCCCAGACCCCAGAGATGAGCGCTTCCAAATTCGGAGATAAGAGAGGTTTGGTGACAAGTTCAGAACTGTATCCGTTTTCAAGAATCGTGCGTTCGTAATGGTTCGCTAACGCTCAGCTTGATTATGTGTGATATGTAAAAATAATAATTTGATTTCGTAGAAAAATTAAATGATGTGTTAGCAAAACTTCGAGAAGAAGAATTTGGTGATAACAAAAGTCCGAAAATAGGTTTGACAAGAAGTGACAAGTAGACCGTAGTTTGGTTAATTTTTTCGGATTTAACCAAAATTTTTACTGTAAGAGTTACGACAAAACATAACTGGACCTTTCTTGTTGGACATTTACTGTTGTATTCGATTCTGCCATTGTATTTGAGCTACAACTTCTCGTTTTCTCAACAGAGTTTGGGAGAAAATACTGCACTGGTCAGCTATTGTGAATTGTTTAGTGTAAATAAAAATGAAAACCGACCAGCTTAAAAATATTTTCGTGGAGTTTTCACCTTCGAAACTACAATTGCACCAAATTTTAAATTTCTGCCCTCAAAAATTAAACTTTTTTATAGATAAATAACGATCTAAAATGGATAGGTAATTAGTAATGGAAAGAAACAAAATCTCAATGACTGTTAAACAAGATTATAAAAGTATTTATAGGTTCTAGTCTGACACTACCGGTTCTGGCATGTATTTTCCAGACTGTTATACTCTATTATACAATTAAATGTTATATAATCCTTTAATACTTCAACCACTACATCAATAAAATTTATTTCATACCTCTGTCCTTGCGTGTATTTCACCAATAAAGAAATATACATAGGCATTTAATCATACAATTTATATTGAAGCAGTACGGCTTTAAGCGACATAATGGATAGGCTTGTTCTTTGTAAAAGATAGCAGCTGTTTACACAGTTTTAATACAGAGTAAAAGTAATTCCCAAGAGGTGTCTTTATATCAAAAAGGCGCTGTTAAACTCGAGCTCGTGGAAAATCCCCGTGTAACGAATAAGGCGTGACATTTATATCGAGAAAAGTGGAAGTTTGCTGGTGTTAGCGCAAGTTTGTAGGCTGTGACATATCGTGCAGCGAGCAACTTGTGCTGCACACTCTGCCGCTCAGGGGCGGTAAATCAAATAAAACATTCATGGAACAAAAACTGGCTCTTTTTAAATTTTATACGTTCTTTACAACGGCAGTAAAAGAAACTAGTCACGAAGTTATACGGCACTCGTCAAATAACTTGGTTGTTCCGGAGTTCAATAAATACATTGAGCTTAATGTTTCTTTAACAATGTTCAAACTACCAAACTTCTCATTTATAATTTTCGTTCCAACAAAGTTTTCTAAGTCATAAAGTTGTATTACTGGACTCAGTTATTCAGGAAAAATGTGCCAATTTTATTTTTTAGCTTTCTTGGTCGCGGAATCATAAGAGAGGAGATCTTTGGTTGTGTTTTCTTATATAATTATATCTTCACTTCTAACACGATAACGGGCGTTTGAAAATTTAGGATTACCTTTTAATTCAATGGGATCAAATATGAACTATAACAAAGCTATAGTGGATTAAATAATAGTTTAACTGCGATATTTTTAATTTAAGGATTCACGAACTGTTATCCAAACAATATTAAATATAAGTTTATTAAAATGTTATTGTTTATATGTTTATGTATCAAACCACATTGCAATCCTTACTTTAACAAATTAGGTGCCACGTTTACATCCATGAATGAAACTTCAGCAAAATACTTTTTTTTACAAAATAATCGCTATTACATTCGTAGCAACTAAAATTGTAATTAAAAGGATTGTAAATTAGTGCTCATAACACATCTATGACACATCTATCTATCATACCGTTTATTGACCACTCGGTATGAATTCCTAGGTACACAAAAACTCAGAACTTAATATGTAGCTTTGAGTGCAGGCAAACCACGAACGGAGTTATTAGTAGACCTTATTATCTAAAACGTTTTGGTCTTACGTAATAAATATATTTCATAATAATTCTTATTACCGGATTTGTAGTTAGGTAACAAGACTTAATTTTCTGAGGGTATTTCACTAATGCCTAATGTGGTGTCTTGGTATGATCTCTAAACAAGATACGGAGTTTGCTCAAAGGAGCTATATCCATTTGACTCTAGTGGTCTAAGAGACCTCGACCATCCGTTGGATTGATACCAGCATCCGTGACCAGATTTAAGAGACAAAGGTCTGAATTGTATCTAAACCAGAACACCGTGATGTATTTTTGTGTGAAGTTAGTTGCTAAAGCATGTTTATGAAGCTGATTTGTGAAACACTGTAGAGGATGTTGGTAGCACCACCTCTTCAACTAGAGCGATAAAGTTTTATTGGGTAGAAAGTGGTAGATGATCATGTCTAATGCGCAATCCGTGTTTTTTATCAGATGCTAGATATGGAAGGATGCTTGAGATGAGAAGCTTCATGCACAAGGTGACGGTAATGCATAGAAAGTGAGGTCTCCGGATAGAGCGTTAATATTATTCGAAAGTATATGGCCCAGTTGACCTAGTGATTTTTGGAGCTTCTCCCATTGGCCTGCTACCTTTCTTGAGAAAGTGGGTTTACGAGGAAATGGAGTCACTATGCAGGGTTGGTAAGAAATAAATACAAGAGGTAAATTGCTAGATTAATGGAAAACCTGTAAGGGTGGTTTACTATTCCTGGTAGTTGACTTAGGATTAGGTAACTTATTTTAGGTAATTTCTTAAGCGTACTTCTTCAAGACTGACATTGGATAAATCGGAGTATGAAGGAGTTAATTGTTGCTGAAACATTTTATGCTGTAATAAGCGGATGAAGGAAGAAAAAATCTTTACCAAAACTTTGCCGAACTTGACTATCTGAAAATAGTTTCAGCATTTTTTGTGCATGAAGATGTTAAAATCTACGAGCGCTGAAGGAAATTAATGTAGTAATGCTGTAACCCAGCTAGACGATACGAATCGCAATAATGATAACGTTTTATATCTATTGAGGTCCGAGGAAATTACCCCGAGAGTAGCTAGATCAGCAGTTTTATAGGGGGATAAGAGTCGCTGACAAGTATTTTCTGACAAATATTATCGTTCCAATTCCAATGAACTGAAAATAAAAGATACACTTATAATTGATTACAAACGTGGTTGTATGTTATTAAATGTACTGTGGAGACTTAACGGAAACATCTTAACTTTTTTTAATCCACATGACAAAGATTTATTATATTTTACATGAATCTTTATGCCAGAGTTGTTAAAGGTTCCATTAAAAATCTCAATCATTTTCATAATTTAATAGACGACCGTCCAGTGGTAGATATTCATTCTTCAATATGTTGATTTTGGCAATAAGGAAGATACAGGTTGGCGCAAAGAAACGGGAAATTTTGAAGTTGTTGTTAGTACACCTGTAAGTCTTGTAAGAGTGGGGCACCGAAGTCATGATGCCAAGTAGTAACGGTCATTTAGTTGAGATGGAGCAGTGGAGAGGTGCGGAGCATGCCGTTGCCGTGAGAGCGTATTAAAAAAATGGTGAAAAATGGTAACAGCTGCACAACGAGTGTTCCGGCGCCATTATGATATTCCTCCCCGCATTCGAGTTCCTTCTTCACATGCCATGTCATCATGGGTTCGGAATTTTGAAGAGACTGGTTCGGCCTTAAAGAAAAAACCTCCTGGCCGTATAGTGACTGTTCGAACCTTAGAAAATGTTGATGCAGTGCGAGTCACAGTGGAAAGGAGTCCGCGTCGTTCTGTACAAAAAATCGTCTCATCATTGTGACTTGAGCGTCGGAGTGTGGAAAGAATATTGCACGGCCTGCAATTTCATCGTTACAAGCTTCAGATTGTTCAAGCTCTAAAACCAAATGAATGCTTATAATTTTGTGAACAGCTACTGACTAAAATCAACGTGGACGCTAATTTCTTTGAAAATCTTTGGATATCCGATGAGGCCCACTATCATTTAAATGGGCATGTCAATAAGCAGAACATACATTACTGGGCTCGCATAAATCCCGGTGAACTTCATCAACGTCCGTTATACCGCCTTAAAGTTAGTGTATGGTGTGCAGTGTCTTGTCGAGGGATAATTACTTCTTTGAGGATGGTAATGGTTCCATTGTAACTTTCACATCTGAACGTTACATTCATATCCTGGAGACATTTTTTCTCCACGGCTTCATGCTTTTCCAGATATTGACATTCAGCAAACCTGATTTCAACAGGATGGAGCCACCTAACACACTGCCAATCTGTCAATGGCACAACTGATGTGTTTGTTTGGGGAGCGCATAATTTCAAGGAACGCTAACGTCACTTGGCTTCCACGGTCTCAGACTCTCAGTATGCGACTTCTTTCTATAGGGACATCTAAAGAGCGTTGTGTACCAGACTAGGCCAAGAAATCTTCTTGAGCTCAAGACTCATATTGAAGAACACGTCGCCAACATCCCAGAGAACACATTGCGTCGCACAATGATAAGTTTTCGAAATCGATTGAATGAATGTGTTAGGCGCAATCAGCACTTAACTGATGTTATTTTTAAAAAGTGACTAACTTTATTGTTATTTCCAACATTTCTCATGTAATTTCCACTCTTGCCTAACACATTTTAAGCATTAAAACACATTTGTGTACAATTCTTTGGTTTATTATGATTATTTCATAATTTCCCGTTTCTCTGCGCCACCCTGTACTACCTACTTACCGTATTTTGGAAGTCCCATTATATTCAATATGGCAGTTAAAATGCGTATGAAAAGTGTGTAGGCTAAGCTATTATAGAATAAATATTAGTTCATAACATTAAACTTGTAAAAACAGTTCTATAATTATTTATTTGATTCAGTACTATCCCAATATTAATCCTAACAACATTATATGGGAAAGTGCATTTTTTGTTTGTATTGCTTTCACGCGTTAACTATTTAACCTATTGTACTGAAATTTTACCTTCTTAGGGTCCCTAGGATGTATATTAGCCTGAATATTCGAAATCCGTTCGGGCCTACGCTCAACTGGTCTCTGAAACAGTAAAAAGTTCGCTTGATATCTAAAGTTGTGTAATATGAACTGAAAGAACCTGTTAAATAAGATCAACTGTTCTGTGTAAACATTTTATCATTATAGAACTAGCATATGTTTAATTAATTTACTCACTATTTCCAATTTGTGTACATTTATACAGTGAAAAAAGTAACATCACTTCTTATTTCATCACTGCGGCAACAAGGCAAACCAATTAATTTATTTTGGATTTTACCTAACTAAATTAGGGAATGTTTACAATGGTTGAATTTGGTTTCCTTAGGCATTAAGGGTTTGCATATTTACAGTAGCTGAAGGGACAAAATCGGAGGGACTGAGCGTTAGCTTTATTCAACACAACACTCGCTACGTGACTACAATTTGGAAAAAAAACGAGCGAGCGCATTGAGTCGATGATTAGGGCAAGTAGAATTACAAAGCAATACACGAGACATTTAATGCAATTTTTGTGACAGATCGTCGAGGGAATATCGCACCCATTTTTCACTGATGAGGTATACGATACTAAATAGGCATATAAACACTTATATCATTCCTAGACTGGACGGAGGAAATAGTATGATATTGCGAACTTGGATTTAGAGGCAAGAACGTATACTTTATTATTTTATGTATCACCTATACATACGAATGAAAACTATCATAACGTAAGTATTGAAAACGTAATAGTGTTATTTATTTTGATTTTAGTTGTTAATTTTCAATAATAATATCTATATCCATACAATTTAGAAAACTGTGCTGTTCTGAATCTAACCTCATTAAAAAATTATATAAAGATCAGTGTATGTTGTCTCTGGAGGCAAAATAGAAAACCCCAATTTTGCGTTGGAAATAGAATTAATTTAAACTAGAAGTGCAAAACCTGAATAAGAACTACTCGAAATTTAACCTAACCTCTTGTCTTCTTAATCATGAACACTGAAACATGGGTAACTGATGCATTATTTGTGACTAATTTCATTTTTTTAATTCATAAGACCCTGTCACTTACATCACAAGTGCTTTCACTAAAAAGGATATGAACTTCGATTTTGAGTTCTTCTACATTGGTCAGAATAGTTGTACTGAAGTCGTAAGAGCTATTAAATCAAATACTGTACATGGCATGTTTGGAATTACGGGCGATGCCGCAGGTATTTGCTAGTATTGATATGAAGTTTCATACTATAAAATTAAGAAAAAGGGAAAATAATAATTATTAAGTAAGTAATTTACATTTTGTGTAAAACAGAACATGCATAGTGTTAAAGGTCTTCTAGTGTATTAACACTGAGTAGGATTGAATTTTGATTTTGATTAAAAAAAATTTAAATATCTGCTATTTGCTGAAGTTTTTAGTGTAAAAATATTAATATTGTGTAAATAAAAACTCTTAATCATGGCTTAAATTATGTAGTTAAAATATAACTGCCTCCAATAGCAATAGCTCATTATATATACATATATTTTATTAATAGACTGGTGTGTAATTAATACTGTTGCTATTATAGATTACCTCACAGTTTAATAACGCTATGTGTTACTACACACATTTCATTACATTATTGTAGTTGCGTTATACGATTCCGTTTTGTTCACTTACACAATTCATTCTTTTTAATTCAGAACGTTTATTTAATGCAGTACCACACATTTGGATTTATATTACAATGTGGCAGGAGTTACGCAAGCGAACCGATAATCTAAAAAATAATCAAAAACTTTTGTTAAAGCATTCATTATTATTACATATTTTGTAATAACACACTAGTCAAATATTATATCCATCATAAATATAAAACATGGTAGAAGCTGTAAAAGTGGTAACTATCTATGACACTGAGATTTTAATAAGATATAATGATTTAATTTTTCATAAAAACTGTGAAAGTTGTGTCTGGCACCATAACGATTGCAGGAGCACGGAGAAGATCGTGATATAACGTAGTGAGTATGGTTCAAATGGATAAAGCAGAAGTGGGTATAAAACTGCAGATAAAACATTCAGCTAACATTCATGATCTCCTAAGAAAACCTTTGACAAACCAGTTGTGTCATTTGCACATTTTTAAGGTTTTGTTCTAATTATGTGCAATCTATAAATGCACACTATAAATATGGCTTGCAGCAAAGGTGGATATTAGGAAGGACATCAATTTATGTGGGGCCGTTATCTTGAAATATCTGATTTCAGATGTATTAATAGCTTGGAAGATTAATTTCCATAACGCTGGTAATATGATGACTGTTGATAGTTTATATGTTGTTATATTCATTTGAAGTTCTTGAAATTCCACAATCGTTAAATCTTAAAAGCATTACAATATTAAAATAGCTGTAAGCACATGAGAATTTTTTAACACATAATCTTTGCTCAAATTGGGTATTAAACTAGACAAGCGTGTTGTTAAAAATCTTATAATTTAAATTGCCTTGGTCAAAAATATTCCACATTTTCCACATTTCTGTGTTAAATCATTCTTTTCTCTTTCTCAGGTGGATCATTAACCTAATACATGACTAAAAATAGTTTTGAAAAAAGACCAAAGCGTTTTGACACGCATACAGGACATATTGATTGCCTATTTAGTAAAATGGTAGAGAAAAATGTACATAAATTTGTATAATTATACTGCCAGTTCAATGTAACTTTAAACTGAATTGATAATCAGGTTATATTAAATAAAATAATCCTAGGTTTGGTTGCAATCACTTATAAATCTTCATGTTCTTGTTTTATTTCTAATCTTTCTCGTTTTTATCAGATATAAGTATTTTTAAGTTTGACTAAATCGTTTTCAGTTAATTATTATTTAATATCATAAATAATTAATTAATTCTTACTTCTATTATGGTTTTTCTGTCAAAAAAGCTCTTTGCCGAATAAAAGTAACAAGACTCTAAAGAATTGTTTATAAAGAGTCTCTCAACAATTAACAAACAGTGATGGCTGCAAAATAACTGCTAAATAGTGATTCCGCTCCGTATATCTGAAGATATTTATGATCATTCGGAGAAATCCGTCGTAATCTCTGTGCTATTCCACTGCTCCAGGTCATATATATTTCTTGAACCCTAACAGGGATTGTTATCATATAGTAGTTAAATATTATCCTTACTGGTGTTTGTGTGTCTGTATGTGCTTCATTATACTTTGTATATTTAATGGAGTGAATTATAGGTACTATTTTTGCTAAGAACCCGAGGTATCTATCCTGTAGAATACAGTACATGGTGTCGCAATAAACCTTAATTCTACACGTAACGTAGGTAGGAAAATTTGATTGAATTGGGATGTTCGTTTTAAGCATCATCGTCGATAAGTTTTTTGTATCTCTTCAGACGAAAAATGATTCCAGGACTGATGTCTGAAACAGCGTGAGATACCAGACGCTGCAAAAAGAGGAACTGTAGCCAAACTCAACATTCAGAAACCTTAATTGTCTACAGATTAAAATAAATAGCAAATATTTGGCGAAACTTTGATATAAAGAACGCTTCAGTTATATTTTACACTTGGTCAGTGTTTTAAAAGCTCAGGTATATAAAAATTAATAAATGGAGTTAATATGTTCAGCGAATAAAATGTACAAAATAGCGGCTATTTAAATATTTTAAAGCCGATTTCCAGAAAATCAGAGAGCTTGAAACATTTACAAATGCTAGTTTTTGGAATATAAAAAATTAACTAACATTACATTGCTGATTTTTAGCAGTGATTACTAGGCAATATTAAATAAATGAATAAAAAATACCTACATGATCACTAGAATTAAAAAAGTACAAGCACTTTTCTATCAGAGTAAGTTGTCACGCAAACTCCATTTACCAAAAACAAAACACATTACTCTTATCGTTGCCTCATAGACTGTAACTTTTGCGGTACTTACTATCTGTTATTGAAACGTGTCACAAAGCAGATTATCTACAATACACTGGCAACAACACACTGCTCTAATCGTTACCTTATAGAACGTTTTTCTTATTGGAGTTACTCTTTATTATTAACACAATTGGCAAAGCTGGCACAACTCAGAGCGTATCTTCTTTAATACACTAGCTAAAATGTATTTTAATCAAGTAAGTTTAATCGTGTCTACACGCAGATCTGCTATTTCAAGTAGACATGGTATCCCTTCAAACGATTAGCGCAAGATGAAAGATCGGACCGGATCGTAGACTTTTAATTTCATCTATTGCAAAATCAGTTTCTATTTCGAGTGAGCAGGTCACTAACTGGCATTAAACAATCATAATACTTTTCAGTGAGCAATGTAGAGTAAAAGATTGACCATTCGATTTATTTAAATAATATTCATCTCAAACTAAGTCATTTACTTACAAAATGAACAAAGGCAATTAATTTTTTTGCATTATAACCTTGTATTTTTGTTCTATGAAAAACCATTTAAGGATTTTCATGGACCCTCGTGTTAGACCTTCTACGTCCCTGAGTTTCTGAAGTCACTCCTTTGAAGACATAGGTGGAAACTGGATCTAATATTATACCATTTCTTGCGATATCGTGTGAATCAAGCTACCCGGGCAAAATACTAATTTTTCGAAGACAAAAATAGTAACTTTCGTACATTGTAATTGGTTAAGTTATCGTAAATTGCATGGTATGACTTACCATTGAGGACTTTGAATGTAAATTCAAGAGTAAATAGATTGGCTAAAATTGTTAAACTGATTTTTAAAAAAATTACAGCATTTGTTAAACAGTAAAAGACGTCAATCTAACATTCTTACTCTTCTTTGTACGACGCTTTGATTCTCACAACAAAGAAAAGACTCTGAATGAACATTCAACCAACACTCACTTACAATTAGTAATTAGTCATGAAAACGTGTTTGTGGTAGTACTTTAGTGAAATAGCAAATTTTCAGATTCATACCAATAGACAAGTGTTTGTATCAGCACCTTCAGTGAGAGAAGAATGCGCAGCTGATCGATTGGCGGTTGAAGGTCGACCACTGATGGCCTTTTCCTGAGAGATTTAGTTCAGATACGGAGAGTGAATAGAAGGGTGGGATTACTTTAAAAAAAGAGCCAGGATTTGTGTAGGAAACTAATAAAACACAATCTTGCATACGAAATTCAGGTAAGATTGCTTGAGAAGTATCCTGGGCGTTGCCTGATTCTTCACGGAATTCTCGAGAGCATGCAACCAAATTTTTCACAATAAGAATTATTTTTTGAGGGTACTCAAAGGAACAGGAACAAATATAGTGTAGTTTCGCATATACAAAAATATGTATGTTTTATTGAAATAAACACTTTGGCTATTTCAAAATACCTTCCTGAATATTGTGGAATTTTTTATTTTCTTTTACTTTTATTTTTTTTATAGTTCATAAAATAATGTTTCTTGCTTACTCTCTAAGGTCATCCCGTATGTTGTCTTACATCTTATAGCCATATACCTTCATATAATAGAATTTGTTGCATCTTTATCATGTATTTTTATTATCATAAGTGATTATTATCACTGCCACACTTAGATTATAATTAAAAAATATGATTACTTTTTAGTCTGCTTGAATTTCGTTAATATGCATCCAAACAGAGCATATTACTATTAGTTATTTTCAGTTACCTTTAAATCATACAATTTTAATTTTGTTCTAAAATTTACATTGTATATTAGTACTATTGTTATTGCGCTCGAGTGAGTCAGGCTTTTGCCCATGTGTACTCTGTTGGCACTATATTTGTGTATATGTAAATGAGGTAAATAAATGAAATAAATAAAATAAATCTCTAAGACGAAATCTATATCCAGTAGCTAAACTTGCCGCTCAGTTCCACAGAGAAAATATAATTCGTTCCTAAGGTGTATAAGGTGTACCAATCCGGTACAGCTTCTGAGAACTGTGAACTAATATTTAATAATTTGCACTACAAAGCACGTTTTAGAAAGGAACGCTTGCCGAGGTCGCATAGATGCGTTCGCCGAGGTGTGCGTGATAGACAATCGATAGACAATGCGAGTGAGCGACCCTGAACCGTCCACAGGGAAGTGCAAACGATGCGATTGAGAGAGATCAAGGCCATCGATATCTCGACTTGTCAATTACTGTTCCACGACTGTTCCACATGTGTGTTTGCTCTAGATGGGAAGGAGCCTCATCAGTAAGCAGCAACGGTGTCGTTAATACATTCTGCCTCCGGTCTTCTGCTCGCAGTATATCTTGTTTTATTGTAACACTTAGATAACGCTGGGATAGATAAACTATGGCATATATTTCATATTGCTTTAATAACTACAACACAAATCTCAGATTCTGTTGGAAAATGTGAATTATGTATATTATTACTTGATATAAAAATGCTATATTTTCGTGTAAAAAAATAATTACCAATGACAAAAATAAATTCAGCAATTTTCATAATTTTAATAATCCTTCAGGATTTTCCTCCTACATTTCAATAATATTAAAAAGTGCTTTACGGATGAAAAGCAATTGTTATATATACCAAAAACATGGCTGGCTTAATGGAATTATTATTATGGTATGCTAATAGAAAGTCAGCCACCAACCTTAAAAAAACAAATCTAAAATAAGTAACATAAATGTTACTTTTTAAGCATATCATATTATAATATATCGTCTAAAATGTATTTGTTATTGACGATGGATGATTTGAAAGAATAACAGTCTTTCGGATAATTTCTATGTTAAATTTTTCAAGCATTAAATCTCTTTTCCTTAACTGAAAAATTCCCAATACATAAAATTAATCATGACAAAAGCCAAAAGTGGTGACAATAGCTTTTTTGACACTTGAGGAAAAGGGTAGTTTCAATCCTCGAAACGTATTTGTTCTTTTGTTACATATATCATAGTTATTGTTACGGAATGCAACATAAACAGATGTCTCTATTCATTGTAGATAACACCAATAAATTGACAACATACTATGTGGTCATTATTCTCATTATTCTTAGGTATTTTTCCTCATATTCATGCAGTGACTTATCGAGAGGGGCGCTTATAATTTGTCGCCGAAAATAATATTCTATTATTTACAATAAAATCGACATAATTTATTTGAAATTTATATTTCTTAGGTAAATTTTGGTCACCATTCTGCTTCTAAGTAAGTCATGATTGTTTACCAGGTAAAATTCTTCGTTTGATACAAGAGAGGTTTAATACACCAATTGTGTTAGTTATATCCCAGAACAAACACGCATATGTTGCCCAGCATTTTCCACCAAAACACATAATGTGTGAATAGCATCCCTTAATTATGCTTTCTGTTACAGATACACAGGTCCTCAATGTTAGCTTATGTTTAACAGGCAACATAACAATTTTTATAAAACGTTATATCAATATATTGTTACCGTGTGGTAAACAGTGTTTACAATAAGCTAATGTTACTTGTAGAGTATTATCAGCTTTGATATCTAAACGTGGCACAAAGTAGTTAAACCACCGCCTGCTAAAACGTAGCAACATCTCGTAAACTCGTAAGCAAAAAAAAAAAAAAAAAAAAAAAAAAAAAAACTCGTACCACGTTACAATTGCCTTAAATCTACACGAATTATAAGAAGTACAGCTAATTGTTCAACTAAAGTTTTCAACGTTTTTGGTAAGTTTAGGGACTTCTAAATACTACGTAGTTTGAGACAGTCTATACAATCATGCCTTTTTTATTTTAGTAATTAATCCTGTTAAAATTAATAGATTCACTTAAGCAAAATATTATTCATTAAGTTATTTCAATTATTTGTATTTAAAAAATAAAAAATGAGTCATTATTGTCAAAAATATTTATATTTCCTTGTTACTTTAGTACAAAACCGGTAATCTACTATTACACTGAGGCTAGTTGTTACAATTCTGAAACAGGATTGTTATGTAATCTGCTCCTGAAGAATTTATCTTGAAAGGCCTTTCAAATCTGAAGTTTATTAATAGTGTCATTTACTATTACCCAGTTTCCATATAATAATGTCAATGGAAATCAGTTACAATTTCTCTGTAAATAAATTAAACTTTTTATCGTGTTAATAAAAAAAGTCTGAAGGAATTATTCGATTCGTTTCTCTATTTATCTTCCATCAGTACGAAACATTTTACAAACTCAACGAAACTAAGATGACAGCTAAAACCTATACTACAACACAAGTTGATCCAAAAATCACATAAAAGCCAATTTTGCAATTCAGTGAGAGCCTGCTCAGCGAAACAGTTATATGGAGAACTTCATAACACGTATAAAAATAACAACAAATCTGACAAATTATATAAAAATATAAACAACTGAACTAATACGTTCACTATAAGTTATATACTAAAAATAAATAGAATTCGTAAATTAAACGTAGCAAGTACTGTAAATGTAAATAAGTTAAAGTATCAGTGAATAAAGAATAGTAGGATTTCGGGATATCGTTTTGCTATCGTTATATGTTACAAAATGGAACTTTTCCCCCTCCCAACCATACCCTTCCTGTGTCATTTTTTCAGATGACACTCCGCGAGGCCGCAGGAAGTGCCGACATTGATTTTCTTGTTAGTATCCCGCTTTCTCCTGTGCTTTTGTGACGTGTGATAGTGCTCGTGACAACGCATGGGTTCATTTCCTCCTGGCTGAACTCCAAGCAGGAATTCATGATTCGGATATGCATGGACTCCTTTTCTTGCTCTTCATGTTTTCTCTCTTTTCTTTCTTTTTCTATGTACTAATTCTCTCCTCACTTAGGAGACACTTTTGAGGAGGATAGATTTTTATGCTCGAAAAATTATAATGATGGCAACTTTCCGAAATCAAATTATCCTTTCAAACCAGCCATCGTACAATAACAAACTTTTAAACAAAGTTTGAGTGAGTACATGTAACAATAAAAAATAAAAAACATGGTTATGGCTAAAAATATTAATGAAGAAGCACAGCGATCAGATTCAAGAAAAAAATTAAAAATATGGGCGAAAGACACTGGGTGAAATACATGGCAATTCTTCTCTGGAAAGAAAGCAAGGAGTCACAAAAGAAGGCAGTCTCTGTGGCAGCTTCACTTCCCAACCTCTGTAGTCTCGCCAACCCATTGTTATAGTTGTAGGCGTAATTGGTGGGCCGGAGCCTCTGACCGTAGATGGTCGTGGATCTGGTCCCTCTCGGGATGCACTTTTCAATTCGCTTCAGACGATCAGATCACTCTAAAATACCATTCACTTGATTGAAGACTAGCACCATTCACTTTCTGTACTAATATAATAGTATTCGACTTCGGGTAGAATTAAATAATTGAATTGGTACATTTTTCGTGTTCACAGTAAACTAAAAGCATTTCAAGCCTCATATGCAACCGGAGAGTTTCATACAATCTCTCCCAAGTATTTTTGAGGGATTTTATCTTCGGGTTTAAGCAAACACAAAATGCTTAGTTTATAATTATTTATCTGTGTGTATATGTTGTTTTATATTTTATTTCAAAAAGTCAGTAAATATAAAAATGTATTGTTTTAGCCGTCTAGAATCGAAAGAAAAATTAATTTTAGATTATATCATATTTCATGATGGTCAACTGTCGAAACTTCTAAAGCTTTAATAACATAAAATAAAAAATATTAAGATTTTAAATGACCAATAAAAGTTGCTGAACTTAATTGTTAAAACATTTTGCCATCTAGAACATAAAAACTGGTAAGGAAATAATGTAGATTTAAACTGTTGTAAGGTACTGCATAATTTTCATTGTTTACATTATTACGGCATCATTAACAGTTAAAAGCTATCTACGTTATTTATACTCTTTGTGTCAAAACTTTTCTATTTGAATATAGAAACTTATTATTCATTAAAACCTTCATAAGCTTAATACTTTTACGTTATTAAACTAGGAAGGTTACAATGGTGGACTGTGGAAATATTTAGAGTTTAATCCCGTGGAAAACTAATAAGATTATACAAGACTGTTATCAAGAATAATAAAAGTATTTATATAAAATTGCAAATTTTAAATAATGTAGGTGGTAAGACTTTACCTGTTGTAATACATGAAAACATTTTCATTTGATTCCATGATTACGATATCATTAACCATGCACTACAAAAGCTTATATCTACATTATTTAACAAACGACATTTATCACCTAGGTGTCAAAAACTTTATTATTAGATTTAATAACTTTTATACTCTTTTAAAAAGTGTCATAAACTTATTAGTTTTTACGGTATTAAACTTTAAAACATCAACATTCCGCCATCTTGAAACGTCAAATTATAATATAGTATTAATACTTCACTGTCCTTTAGACTGCAAAAACTTGTGTCTTATTTGTTTTTTTTCTGAATTGGTTTCTGAAATAAAAAATAAAATCTAAAAAAATACCTCTTGAGATACAGCCGGTAAAATACGCTGTTCTAACCCCCGTTTGTATTCCTTTTTGTTTGCATTTACTCAAACATAAAATCCCTCGAAGATTTCCGGAGAGTTAATAGGCATATTGCATACTTATATTTTGTAGTAAACTTTGTTAGAGGTTTTTATTAGTCAACTGTTATAGTATTATAACTACTGGAGGGTCCCATATCTGGATTTTAACTAGGTACCTCTTCTAAAACACACTCAGAGGTTAGCCACTATACCCTTTGAGTTCATTGCATATTATTCCTAATAAAACTAATTTAAATTATTTACACTAAACTCTGACAAGTGAAGTTGTAACTGAAAAGTACTTTTCGTGCATTGTACTATGTTCCAACTCCAATATTACTGGTTCCAGAAAGCGATACTTTACTCTGAGTGTAGTGATTATTGAGATCAAAGAGAATCTCATATTGTACGTTGAGCCGTATGTAGGCTGTACTATAATATATGCGCTCTACACGGGTATCTAGCCTACTGGACCGTGAACAGTACATGTACCCTGATTATAGCTATCCCAAACAAACCCCATACATTAACCGTAGAGCAAGGATATTGTTGAAATATCAAGCAGGGACAATTTCCACTAACGAATTTCACGGTAAAAAGCATTATAATCAACCGTGTTGAACGGCACTTTAAAAACTTGTAAAATATTTGAAAACCTCTCTTAAAAGTAAACACGGTCACATAATATTTTTCTGTGTTTTATTTAAGATACTGCGCATTACAATAACTGATTGTTTGAAAAGTGATTTTTTTATTTAATAAGAGACTGAATTTTTATTGATATTATACTTCTTAATATACCACTTTTACATTTTGTTTTGGAAACTGACGAATAAAAATTTAAACTTGTTTCAATCACAAGAAAAATAAAAGTTAAAAATAAATTGCTTTTTATCTGATGCTCTTATGGACTTAATAGGATTAATATGTGGATCTAAGGATAAACTTATGGGATTAATAATTATAGAAAGTTTCTTTTTTAACTGTATAGTTCACGATATATCGAATCTTAAATTTAAGAATTCCACAGACAGTACATGATGACCATTATGAAATATATGAACATTCCAAGTTTGATACATTTTTTTTCGAATCGTAATGAACTATGAAATAAGTGGAGAACGTTTCTGTAATTGAACTTGGAAGGTTAGACAAAAATTAAAGAGCAAACACTAAAGTACTTATTTAAAAATGTAGAAGGTTTTGGCTTCAATAACTGACGAAACTACATTAAGAAATAACTGAAGTTAGACTATTGTTTCATTCAACCTAAATTGAGGAGGCCTAGGTAATATGTTTTAAAACTTCAAATATCGATTAATAAACTGAATCCAAAACCATCTTTTTTAAGGAAACTTTAAAAATGTAGCAGTTTCCTTGCATATAAATTAAAAGCTTATCGACTTTTGTTTTATAATTTAACCGTATGATCGTTATTTGTTTTAGTGCAACCTACGTTTTCTTAAAATTGATTGTTTAGGCGGAAGTCGGTCAATGGGGATTCGGTTAATCCAAACTCTGGTGCACTTTGATTGTTACCAACTGCATTTGAAACTGTACATTATTTTTTGGAAGCCGAAGAGGTCTGTGTGTTTTTATATATTTTGGGAATTTCTTGAGAATAAAATGTAAATGTAAAATGTAATGTAGTTATAACATAAGTTATTTAAAGCTTGTTACATTATCACGCCTAACGATTTGGTAGGGGCAAAGGAGATTTTTTAGATAAGACGTTTTTGATGAATATGGAGTAATAATTTTAAGTATTTAATCTCTACATAGACATATGCAGCAGAAAGCTTTTCAAATCCAATTTATTCTATACTAGTTTAGGTTTAAGTACATGTGTAGGCTATCGTAACAATATGTTCATAAAGTAATGAATGATGTATGATAATATACAAGCAATACGTGCAATGCTGTTTTATATTATCAAAATTATAACAGCCAAAACACTTTCGCTTTAATATAATAGTAATAGGAGTAGTTTCCTAAAAGACGGAACTTATTCAACCTCTTTATATAACGTATCATCTTAGGTTAAGCTGTATATAGTATTGTCTTTGCCAGCTTATATAAAAATATGCATATTTAAATTCCTATTGACTCTTGCAAACTGATCAATCAAGTGGTAAATCAATGTAATTTGTAATGTTATACCACCACGTACTTCTCTCCAGTTATTCCTTTTTTATTTTATTTAAAATTAAGCGTTATTATCAATTCATTAACTTTACCAAGAAATCACTATCGTGCCAGTCGCAAAGAACCATTACAAATACACCAGTCAGAAACGCTATGTAAGTTTCATAGCTGCATTCGCAACCCAATGGTTTTCCCAGCAACTCAATTCTTAGAACTGTATAGGAAAATCCCTTGCATTGGCGACAATCCTAACTCGTCACCCTCAAGGTAGGACTCACTGACTTCACCATCAACCATGACTCGGTTAGCTTCAAGGAGATACCCAGCAACTATGTCAATCGATTCTCAGGACTGTAGGAAATACACTTGCATTGATGACAATCCTACCTCGTCACCCTCAAGGTAGGACTCACTGACTTCACCATCAACCATGACTCGGTTAGCTTCAAGGAGATACCCAGCAACTATGTCAATCGATTCTCAGGACTGTAGGAAATACACTTGCATTGATGACAATCCTACCTCATCACCCTCAAGGTAGGACTCACTGACTTCACCATCAACCATGATTCGGTTAGCTTCAAAGAGATACCAAGCAACTATGACAATCGATTCTCAGGAATGTACGAAATACAATTGCATTGATGACAGTCCCTACCTCGTCACCCTCAAGGTAGGACTCACTGACTTCACCATCAACCATGATTCGGTTAGCTTCAAAGAGATACCAAGCAACTATGACAATCGATTCTCAGGAATGTACGAAATACACTTGCATTGATGACAATCCTACCTCGTCACCCTCAAGGTAGGACTCACTGACTTCACCATCAACCATGACTCGGTTAGCTTCAAGGAGATACCCAGCAACTATGTCAATCGATTCTCAGGACTTAGGAAATACACTTGCATTGGTGACAATCCTATCTCGTCACCCTCAAGGTAGGACTCACTGACTTCACCATTAACCATGACTCGGTTAGCTTCAAGGAGATACCCAGCAACTATGACAATCGATTCTCAGGACTGTACGAAATACACTTGCATTGATGACAATCCTACCTCGTCACCCTCAAGGTAGGACTCACTGACTTCACCATCAATCATGACTCGGTTAGCATCAAGAAGAGTAAAAAGTAAAAACCATAAATTGGATTTGTTTATGCAGTAAAATGTCCATATATTTTTGATGCTAATTTATTTTAATAATTTTTATCACAACAAAATATTTATTTTGGATGTAAAAATACTTTTAATGCCAATGGTGCAGTTTATTGTGTACAGCGGTTATCGCTAAATAACCGAATCAAGACAACTTCGAGCGTGGATTCTGTCTGGATAGGTAACTGCTGAACAAAATTATCTTTTTACTCTATGAAATAAATAATGTATTGGGGTTATTTGAATTTTTCTTTAATAGCCGGCTGGAAATATGCCTGTTTGTCAAAAATTTGACTACATTTTCAGCTTGTGAAGTTTGTCAAGTAAAAAATAATGATATATTCAATAACTATATTTGAAAATATTTCTAAATTTTAAATTAGAAATACAAAACCTACGTTGTCGATATTATGAATGTAAAGATTTTACTTTTTAATAAATAACATTATTGAATCATGACTTATTATGAGTAGAACCTGTTAAATTTTTTAAAGTTGGAGTTCTTTTAAGTCCACTGTAAAATATTTACTGTAGGCTCAAAAACCACTCACAAAACTTGGTTATCTCCCAAAAAAAAACTCCCCTAACTTATTTAATCGTCGCTTTGAGCCTGAAATGTTAGTAATAACGTTAGAGCATTTTAAATCGTACCTAATAAACTAAAAATTTTTTAATTAAAATATTTTAAAAGGGCTTTTGTGGAAAATGTTGCTTGTTTTTTTTAGTGATGAAGAGCAAATAAACCCAATTAAAAGTTTGTGTTTGTAGACACTAGTAATGTTACAGCTGCAAACACGCAACATGTGGGTAATAAAAGCAACATTCGTGACAAAAGATTAATTAGCCTCTCAACATTCTTGGACAAGGCCCTTAAGTAATTAAATAGTTTCCTTTACGTGAAGCTCATTACAGGTAATGCAGCGGTTTTCGTGCGATAGCAACAGTCTCGTGCAAGTCCATCTGTTATGAAAAGGAAACAAGTCATAAACATGTGTGGTTACAACATGTGTGCTTACAAAGAAACTCATAATCCACCTTTATTTCTTAGTATATGTGTCCTGTATTTTTCAATGAGAATTTAACAAATATAAGGTTAGTGTCCTGTATTTTAAAATGAAAATGTACCAAATATAAGGTTAGTTCATATAAACTAAAAGGTAAACCAATAAGCACCAATCATCGACGTACGATTATTGAATACAATCTCATACTAACAACCAGCCGGTATTAATTATATATTATTATTACTAGTTAATAAACTAAGTTACGTCTATTCAATTTAGTACATCAAGCTATGTTGAAATTTAATGAAAAATACCATATCTATAGCTTATTTGGTCCAGAGATAACCTTCGTAGATTTACGCTTCGCTAACGCTCAGCAAAATCCCCTGAAAAGACATAAACCATTCATCAGTGTTACTTTTGTATAGAAGCTTCAACATTTTAAGTATAACTATATTCGGTCTGAAGATAACCGGCGGACAGGCAGACCGACAAAAAAGAAACTTTGTTAGCACCCTTAGAAATATACTTCGCTAACGCTTGACCAATAAATTTGAAAGTTTGTATGTTTGCGCTTCTGTTGCGTTTCACTGCTACACTTAACCATCTTATAATTTTGCGCAATCTTGATTAAAAAAATTGGATTATTATTTATACAAAATATGCCTTTTTGTTATAATTATCGTACAGATCCATCATATTACGTCATAGGTGTTTTGTCTCTGATGTTAGCGTTACCGTATACTGCGTTTAAATCTATTACATATTTAATTATTCGGAAGTGAATCTAAAATTGAGAATATTATCCAATTGCAAAGACTGTCATTGTCATCTATCTAAGCCATTAAAGAAGAGATGCCAATCACCAAATTGTTATGCTATAGACAATTGAGTGCGAAGAACCGGGTACCTCTACTGGTAATTTAATAACCATAAATTTGATACGGAGCATATATTTTATTTAATGCATATCACTGTGTCTTACACAAATTAAATAATCTCGAATCAGAGACGAAGTTCTATGCAATCAAAATGTCCAGTTTTCACCCGTTTTATATACATTAACACGATGCAACACCCATTTTACTTTACTGGTGCAGTCGGTTTTCACGTAATATATATTTCTTGAATTAGTCTAAAAGTTTTTGTCGTACCTTTTTTAAGATACATTTTATAAAAACAGAAAACATAAGAAAATTTTGTTTTGCATTCCACGATGAATTGTAGGCATTTGAATGAGAATTTATAGTCATCTTATAATTAGACTCGAACAAAAATAATTGAATCTTAGTATAATGAATAATATTTTACAATACGTATATCATTCGATATATGAAAGAAATTACATGCATTATTCCTCAAAAAATACAAAACTCCTATAGAAAATCGTTAATTTTATTTTAAAATATTTTATTTCCTTAATTTATTTATTATACAAATACCTGAAGCTATAAATCTTTATTTATCCATGTCACTCCCAATATGTGTAAACCAGGGGCACACTTTAAATGTCGACATTTTTGTCTGATGTACTTGTTGTTTGTCCCTGATTACAAAATTTCATACTTTTCTTAATTTGAATGTCTACAAGTTCTCATAGAGCGATGAAAAAGTCTTTGCGTCTGTTCAAATGAAAGATATCCTAAAGTGCCATGACCGATTACAACTTAAACCTCCCTGTATTATTTTATTGTCTGTCTAGAAGTTGTCATTTGGAAACTTCACATAGGAAAAACGTATTGTAAGTGGAAACCTAAAGAATAAAAATTACTTAAAAACATGTCAATATTTATTGATGAAGAATATGAATATATACAGAGTGTCCCGTAACTCTCTGGACAAATTAGGTATACCACTGCAACTGAAAGTTGCCGTTTATTAAGTTTTTGTATTGCTGGCTATTCACCGCGATCCTCAATGGGACCATTGAGTCACAGAAAATGTTTTGTCACAGTAAATTTGCTCTAAATAAGTTATTTATTATTCGATTTAAATAGGTTTTGGTATAATTAGACTTTTTATAAATCCTCTAATTCGTGTAATTATTGGGGAAAACTGTTGATTTTTTTTTAAATATTTCAAATTTAAAGTTTAAAAGCTTTTATGGCTGCTATTTTGAAAATACTAAAGATAATTTCATGATACTTGTTTCGGTAATTGGCCTTGTTATAATAAACATTTGAACTAAATTTTAGTATAATTGAATTTATTAGTTTTAAAGATTATATAAAAAACACTTACAGATACACATATGGGAAACTAAGCATCAGAGACCCATGTTCATATGATTAAATATGTTTGTCTTGTCAAAAGTATACCTATGCAATAACGGGGTATACTTTTGTCCAGACAATTATGGAACACCCTTTATAAGCTGTTGCATTCATAGAGAAAGTACCGTTTCAAGTGAATAGTCGATGGGGGCACAACTAAAGCATTTATTATAATATAAAAATGAGTAGAATTTAATTTAATTCAAAATACCCTTATAGGATAAGATCAATTAAATTTTGTTTAATTCTGTAAAGCGTTAACGATAAATCTAGTTTATCTTTAAAACTTCGTTATAATTCAATAAACAATCTTAACATATTACGTTGCACAAAGGTAAATCCACCCAACCGAACACATCGCCCTGTGAAAAACAATACCAGACCTTCATGGTTGAAAACAGCATCCGGAATTGTCTGACATTTAATTTTTCATTTGTCAAATTAATCTTCGCCTTTAGAGCAAGCAGTAGGCGTGTGTCAAGCTCCGTGTCACTTAAAGTGATCAGATAGCCACATGACGTATGGGCCGTCACTTGACACCTAGAGGATCATTAGCTTCGTGGGCGATGGGGTGGTGTGGCGGCTCGTTAGTTATTGTAACTAGTGGTACAGGACACTCCTCGGTGGCTCGTCACTTTCGATTATCCATCTCTGTGTCATCAAAACTGTAAGTGGTGGTCATTAGAAGTAACCTACGCTACGTCAACATCGACTGAGGGTCAACCTTAAGCTGGTAAAACTGGTTTATCTTAGGATGTTTTCTTTTATAATTTAAAGAATGCTAACACACATGTATATGTTACTTCATTTAAAAATAGATGCCGTTCCACTTTTAATCTTCAAGGCCCACTGGCCTGCACGAGGATATATTCTGTACTAAATAGAATAAGAGGTTGATTCGATACAGTACAAAGTCAATGTTACTGATAAAAAGTGCAACGATCACGAGGAGGACTCTCCAGGAAACTGCAATACCACACATACAAAGTCCAACCAAGAGGTCTGAGAAGACAACCGCTGGGCCATTGGCATTACAATATTTACATACGTTATCACGTATCACTTGTATTTCTTTATCGTTTATATGATCAATTTAATTCTGGTTTGCAACCATGAATCAACACTAGTTCAGTTACTGAGTTACTATTAGTTCAGCTTTAAGAATGAATTACGGATAGCGTAGGTTTAAACTCGTTCTGGACTGTATGAGACTAGTATACTATATTTATTGAGTTTTCCGGGAAGATCTAGAGAGGTTTTGAGGAATTTGCAGAGTAGATAGGAAAAATATTGCCTTATTCTTCATATTAATTAAAGTAATGGGGAATAGCTTAAACCCATTTTCTTATTCTTTGTTCTCATCTTGTTCAATAATACTTTGTCCTGAAATTCCAATTACAGGTAACCAAATTCTATATGATTTTATGTGTTAATCAGGAGGCAAAGGTTTTTGGGATAATAAGTAGATCCGGAATGAAATTAAATGGAAGAACGTTTATTGCTGCTACAATTAGAACAATATTAAAATTAGTATTAATATATGAATTGATAATTAATAAATGTACAATAAATAACTAAAGAAATTATTTAAAAGTATAAATAACTAAATAAAAGATAATTTGTAGAAATTATATTACATTGTCTACATGGAAAAGCAGCCTTTGCGTAGGTTATAGTCGTATTATTAATTGATAGGATGTATATAAGAAACTAATCTACAAGGAATGTAGAACTAACACATCCATTACAGTAAAATTTATTGTAGTCTGGATTAAATTGAAACGTTCATCGCCATCAATATATTCCAGTACCGTCAACTAGTTTTGTTCTGCCGAAGGTGAATGTGAAGGGGGAGATTAAGGTCTAATAAGATTAAGTTTGGTAAATGTAGTATTCAGTAATGTCTACTGTAGTAGTTATTGTTAGGTAAACCGTCGTCGTAAGCAGTCAGTATAACAAATGTTCATGACCGTCCACACACGGACAGTAACAAGGTCTCGACCCCCTCAATTCCAACATTCAGTAGAAATTTATTAACTTTATATTTGAATATTTTAATTGACACAGATTTACAATCTAAAATTAGTATATTTTGTTACATATATTTCTAAACAAGATCTGAGATACATAAATCAAGTTAGTATTTTAATATGACTTAATTAATAATATAAGGGAAAACCCGACTCCTAATGGAGTCTAGTATTTTGGCAATATATATAATGAGTGCCTAGTATTATAAGAATGTGACGTTAAAGAGAAAATTGAAGATAAATGTTTATATATGTTTGTTAATACACTTTTTATATACATTTGGCACAAAGGAAAGAAGTGATGTTCATGAAAAAACTTTTCATAAACCCTGCTTTTTAAATACTTTTCTGAATAACAACAAGAGGTTCAAGGACAGATCTCCGATCTCCTCCCCATGCAATGTTTCCAAAGATATGAGAGACTGTACGTAAGCAAAATACGCAGTTTTAATTTCTTTGTCATTTAAAATATCACTTAATATACTGAGTTCATAGATGTATTTTCTGTACTTGTTTGTAAATAAGCTACATGTTTCGTTCACTTTAAACAGTCGTCGTAAACTACACCCAAATACTTATAAGACAATAGACTCTCTATACTCTTAGAATCACATATGAAAGCTGTCTCAATTCCACAATTAAGAATTTTCAATTTATTGAAAGTGCATTATGTGTTAATGCATATCTTTAATATGGGCATAAATTTTGTTTTCAAAATGTTTAATTACAGAATCTTTTGACCTAATCACTGCTTTTTATTCATCAAATCGCTCAATGCTTGAGTCTGAGCTAAATATTAAACTGTCATCTGCAAACAGATAAAGTTTATCTTGTTACTGAATTTTGGAAATATATATAAAACACAATTGGGCCTAACATACTGCCTTGTATTGCCCCATAGTCTAAATTTTGTGGGTCACTATTTTCTCCCCATATATAGACACAATCTGCTTCCTGTCATTCAAGTAGTTATTGAACCCACTAGAGCAGTACCGCGGATCCCTATCATTTCCAGTTTCTTTAGATGATTGTGCCATCAACTGAGTCAAACGCTTTTTTTATCAAAAAGATTAGTAAGCACCTACTATTTTTTTGAAATATTGTCTTTCAATTGGTTACGTCAAATAATACATAATTAAATTCTTGTCTGTTCTAAATCCATATTGACACACACTCAATATATTGTTGTTTTGTAAATATGACACTACCTGGGTCTTTACTATACGTTGTGAAACTTAGGAAAACACACTTAATAATGAAATAGGGCGTTAGTTTGTTATCGGTAAATCAATTTAAGTTATAAAGGGGGTAAATTTTGCCAATTTAAATTTTTTCCAATAAGGTGATTTTGTTCAGCAGAGGAGTGTAACACAGGAGCAAATGTTTTCCGCTTATTAAGTTGGCATGGGGATTAAGCAAAAAATGTGGATTTGTTCAGCAGGGGAGTGTAACACAGGAGCAAATGTTTTCCGCTTATTAGTTGGCGGGGATTAAGCAAAAAATGTGGATTTGTTCAGCAGGGGAGTGTAACACAGGAGCAAATGTTTTCCCGGGGATTAAGCAAAAAATGTGGATTTGTTCAGCAGGGGAGTGTAACACAGGAGCAAATGTTTTCCGCTTATTAAGTTGGCCTGGGGATTAAGCAAAAATGTGGATTTGTTCAGCAGAGGAGTGTAACACAGGAGCAAATGTTTTCCGCTTATTAAGTTGGCCTGGGGATTAAGCAAAAAATGTGGATTTGTTCAGCAGGGGAGTGTAACACAGGAGCAAATGTTTTCCGCTTATTAAGTTGGCCTGGGGATTAAGCAAAAAATGTGGATTTGTTTAGCAGGGGAGTGTAACACAGGAGCAAATGTTTTCCGCTTATTAAGTTGGCCTGGGGATTAAGCAAAAAATGTGGATTTGTTCAGCAGGGGAGTGTAACACAGGAGCAAACGTTTTCCGCTTATTAAGTTGGCCTGGGGATTAAGCAAAAAATGTGGATTTGTTCAGCAGGGGAGTGTAACACAGGAGCAAATGTTTTCCGCTTATTAAGTTGGCATGGGGATTAAGCAAAAAATGTGGATTTGTTTAGCAGGGGAGTGTTACTGAGGTTTTAAACTATAGGCTTTTAAGTTTGCAGATTGTTCAATCAATTCAAACCCATTATTTATTTACAAGTATGATTTGTACAGTTAAAAAAATACAAATATTTTCCATAATAGAGTCTTTACTAGAGTACTAACAATGCAAGAAAACGAGGTATCGTAACTTTCTAAGTAAAAAGTAAAAGGAACTTTTCAAGTCAAAAATTAAACTCCAGGAACTCTTTAAGAGAATAAAACACTGAATTCATTAAGCGTTTTCTCAGCGATGTCTTAAAACCAAAAAAGGAGGTTTCTGTTCCCGATAGTTTCGGTAACTTATCGAACAGCTGAATAACAAAGTAAAACGGACTCTTCAATATAACTAGATATTTAAGTGGACCATTATTATTAATTGCAATTAAATTTATCACTCAGAAGGTTTAGTTCACCTCTTAAAGGTTTGATTTTATCTTGCGTGAGAGATTTTGTGAAATCAAGTAAACACAGCCAGTGTAAAAGTATCATGTGGCAAAATATCTCTAATAAAAATTTCGTCTGTATTCTTAAGCTATGCACCAAACATCATTTCCACGTATAAAAGTATGAGTTTTAAAAACATGGAATGTGACTGTTCTCTTTTGTCTGCCTGTAAGATGTAAGAATTTCTTATCTGTATGATTGTCTATCTGTCTTTCCGTCCGCAGGACTACTCGAAAACGAGATGAGCGATGAATTTGAAATTTTACAAAATTCCCTAGCGAAGCCTGTTACGCGACCCTAGGTGTGGCGTATTCCTAACTTGTACGCATATGACTATCCAGAAGAATGAGTTCACCAGTGAGTTTAGAGGTTAGGATGTCATTACTAGTTGACTTGTGGGTTCAGTTAAATTTAATTATTAGTGTACATTTAAAGTGAAGTAATTTAACAGGGACCAAGCTTTACTAAGACCAGAATTTACTAAATGCTCGGCATTTTAGTACTGTTGCCACGCTAGTTATACATATGCGTCCTTTTATTACTAAAATTCTTGAAGATCGATCTAAAATTAAATGTGGACACTGATACTATTTTTTTTATACATTTTATGTTATTTTATATCACCCATATTACAAAATAAAATTACTTTCCATGTGAAACGGTTCCTACTGTCGTTCTCAAACTTGTTATACGATAGGAACAGTTCCGTGACGCAGACTACGCTGATTATCGCCGCCAGTAGCTACAGGAAGCGGAGGCCCTCTCACGAAGATGTATGCAGTATGCCGCGTGGCGGGCTGGCTGTTCACCTTGCTCACATTGTGTTGGGGCGTGAGCTCTGGTCATAGATCAAGGGCGGTTCACTTCCTTCCTACAGCAGATCGTGCCACACCAAGGCCCGCTTCCTGGTCGCTGTGGTACTCGTATGTTTGCGGTCAGGTCAAGGGGGAGCATTTACCAGCAGTTATCCGTAGGTTCCTGGACTGTTGTGCGTGTAGGAGTGTCCATGGAGGCCGTGGCACGCCACCTCATGAAAACCAAATCTATAACACCTTGAAGGAACGACATTCGATTGAGTTGAGGAATCTTGTTCAATTCTCGTGAAATCTTGAAGGTGAAGGTCTACAAGAGGGAAATGTTTTCTCCTAGCTATTATCAATCAATTCTCGTGGTGAAAAAAAGAAACGGATTGTAATAATATTTTGAATGCTAAAGTAGTGAGTGATATGGAGGTTGAGATGATGTAGCTACTTTTTCAGCGGTTGGTAAGAAATGTGAACGGAGGAAGCTAGAACTTTTACGATTATTACACCAAAAGTAATCTCACAAGCAATTTATTTCCCGACGACGACACTTTCCATGAAATGTACTTCAGAAAATACATTAATTTTAAATAGAATATACTAAAGACTTAAAAATTCTTTCTGTCCTATTTATCTAATTTATACTTTAGATTGAGGGTAGAAAAATGTTACATACCAAACGTTTTAAAACTACCAACACTAACCTCTTACTACCAGAAATTGTCAATACAGCCAAATCTATCAAGTGTAATCCGTACAGATAAGATATATTTATTGTCTAACTCACAGTAAAGTTTCTTTGAACAATATTGTTGGACTACTTTGAACGTCAACATTATTATAGTCTTGCTTAGAAAAGCATCCATTCTTATGCTATGTTGAACTATAACACTTACGTTCAAGTCCATAGTGCGGCGAGATCGACTAAAATTTGTAATAGAGATTGGGCAAACATCTACCTGCAAGAAATAATCTAAACATTGGTTTTAATTCAATATACCTATTAAGGCCTTACATTAGTTATATTGGGGCTTATAGAGATAAAGTTCCTCAGAGGTTATGATCGTCCAGACATTGGGAGTTCTCTGAAATCGAAGGTATCCAGAATCTGAGAGTGTTAAGACGCTGAAATCTCTCATGGTTTGGATCATAAAATTTAGGATTTTCTTGACCCCGGAGCCTCCGTAAATCAAGAGCTCTTAAAGAAGCTTCAAAATACGGGAGGACCCTGAAACTTAGAGCTACCAGGTCTGCCAGGTAGCCTTCTAAAGGTTACAATTTCTTTCAATCTAAGACCAGACGATTTTCGAAAAGTATCCAGTGTTTAAAAAGCAATGGGAGACGAATTTATAAGACTGCCAAAAGTTGAAATTTCCAAGATCTAGAAGCTTTCAGTAATTAAAGGCCCACGTAAATGTCCTGGTGACCAAAAGCTCTGAGAGCCCCAAGAGGAGTAAATATTATAGAGGCACTTCTTGAAGATCGAATTCTTGAAGGTGGAAAATTTAGATTTTAAAATAATCCAGATTTCGTTTTCTCCCAAGCATCTGAACCTTTCGAAAGGAAGCTGGAAGATTCTATATGTGGTTTGGTTAAATGCCGAGACGTTCTTCAGACTAGAATATCGAAATTTCCAGGAGTATCCAGACATCGGCATGTCTCATGCCGGGAAGCTGAAACTTCTAGAAGCCAAAACCTTCAAGAAGTAAGAGCCTTCAAAAACAAGGAGTACACGTTACGCTGGGAGTCAAGACAAGAAGCATGAAAAAGCTTCTAATCAATGAAGGCTTATATAGTTGGGGGAAACTACTAATAGCTAGAAGATCCTGGACGCCGGAATAATCCGGGTTCGAAACATGCAGAGGGTTTGATGTTCCATACAAATGAGCATGGAAACAACAGACCAATAACTTCTAGAACTGAAAGAGACCAGGATATTTCGTTGACTCAAATATAACAAATTTAACCTCTAGAACTTAGAAGCTCTTCAATACAGAAAGATACCATTGACTGGAATATCCAGATGACCGTTACCTTTCAGAAAAATCAGCGTAAGAAAGAACCAAAGCCTAGAATTCTTAGAGGTTAGGAACTAGTGGTTGGAATTTCTTTTAGGCCAGGAATTTGAAGGTGTCTGGAGCTTTGAGAGACTGTTCAAAAAGACGGGAAATTTGTGGTTAAGAGTTGAAACATTCCGACACCTTTAAGAATTTCAAGGTTTCCATAGACTAATAACCAAAAGAACGAGTTTTATTATACGAATGCTATTTAAAATAGCACTTGCTTATTTTGTACAATACAATAAATTTTAAAAAATATTCAGAACATATAAATAAGTGTACATTGTAACGGACTGAAAAGTACATACCTGTATTCATGAAATTAGTAGAAGAAGAATTTACTATGAAAAAGTAACAAGCCAGTTTATTAAATTCCAAACCGTGCCGTTTGTCTAGGTTTCTGGACAATACTTAACATACATTTTTTTAATGTAAATCCTGTATGGAACAATATTACTGTACTGAATTAACAATATTGTAGAAAGTAATTGTTCCAGAAAGAAGGTTATCTACTACCAGTGCGTGCTAGAATGTGGGAGTAGTGTGTGTTTTGCATGCACACAGAAAATTACCAATTCAAATACCCTCGACCTGAATCAATTAGGCAATTAAATAGCTTTACCAACCTTAGGGACCAATTTGTCACCCATTCCACGTATTTTGAATAATTGCTGCCTCTTTTTTGTCTCAAACGATACATTTGTAGTACATGTATTTAAACTTATTTAAAACTTTCATTTTCTGTCGACATGATTATTAATAAGAGAAAGATTGTGGCATTGGTTTTAATGGAAAGCAATATTGTACTACATGTGTCTAAACATTAGTAATTATTAAGTCGGACAAAGTACTAAATTGTTGCTAAAGCCGCTTATCGCCAATCAAGATGGTTAGCAATAATTCTAGTAATTAACTGACACATAGCAATTAATGAGATATAAGGGGTATAAAAAGATTATTGACTGAATGTTGATTAAATACTGTTATACAATAAAAAATATATACTTCTTTCTAGAAGTAAACTACTTTTACCATGACAGTATTAAGGAACTTCTATTACATTGGCTGAGCGTTAATGAAGTAATTAACTGGAATGGCTGAAAATTTTCATTTTTATCTTTTGTTGCACGATATTCCGAGAACGAACTTATCTATGCACTTAAAAAGTTGTATGAAGCTTCATTTCCATATATGCAACATCATGTTGCATGTCACTACATGAAATTATGCTGAACGTTAGCTATCATTTTTACATTAATATTTTGAATAACCGTGATTGCTCAGAATAAATCGCAGAAAACATTTTTTTTACTGAGTACAAATAATCATATGAGCTTTATCTCATGTAGCCTACCTATCTGAAAAATATCTCGAGAAATAAATAATCCATATCCTTTTACTTTTGCAAGAAACGTAAACAGGAATAAGTTCTATGATGGTGGCAAGTTCTATAAATAGTATTTCATGATATTAAGGAATGTGTAGTAAGGCTTGTATTATCTTTAAATTTTAACTAGACGAGCTTGTTAGGTATTCATAAAATGGATCTGAATCTCCAGATGACATTTTTCATAGTTGTTTGACTAAAGTATACTGGGACCATGACCATGACAATGCACATTGGTAGGCTTCACTTTGATGGTATTTAACTACTAATTGAATTGATATACCGTCAGTTTCCTTACCAGCTTCAGTAGGCACCAACGACACATATTAACATATATATTTTACATTATATTTTGAATTAACATTTTATTAAACGTTTTTAAAAGGTCATATAAATTAGTTTTCCTGATATAGAATAGAACCGCAACAAATAAATTAGTAAGTGCAATCTCTGTAAATCACATAAATGTAATATATTTAAAATTATTTGATAAAAGACTATGTACAGAGTGTGCGAAACTGTAAGCCTCAGAAACGAATTTAACGAATTTTTTAAGCTCTAGTCGAAAGAAACTTTGTATAGAAATCTTTAAAAACATGTTGTACAAAATGGCAGACAAAAATATAATAAAATTAGCGTTTCTTTGACTCGGGATACTCTAAACCTTTAAAAATAAAAAAATTTTAATCTGAAATTAATTTTCCCAAAAAAATAGCTTGTCACACAAACAAAATCAAATAGTAAAATTTTTAACAAAATTTGCCTAATAAAAATAAATAAATATTTTGATAAAATTTTAATATACAGAGTATGACTCAAAATATTTAAAAGTATTAAAATAAACGTCTATGAAAAATAGACGTACATCTCTAACATTGCTATATATTTTAATCACTAAAATCAAGTGATTACAAGTAAATCTATTCGAATTGGCGTATTAAGCTAAACAAAGACGTTTTACACATATCAATTTCTCTTATGTTCTTATAATTATTTTCAAATCATTTTTATTCCAATTAACAGAACAATAAAGTATCAAATATCATTACTTTTTTATTTATTTCTTGCAAACAAGGTAATTACATACTTTACATTAGTTATAGATTATTATACATAGTAACATAGTGGCGTAAAACAGAGTATTACACTGTATCGAATTAACTGTTATATATTTGATGTGTACACTTAGACTGTTTTAAACAATTTAAGAAACTACTCAAACAATATCCTAATTTTGAAAGAATCACAGGATTTTGATCCGATTATAGGATTACAGTAACTCCTATTTACTGTAAATACATAAAAACTATTACACTATAATAACAGATAAGTACTGTAGTAAAACATCAGAAATAAAAACTTAAATAATTACACCGCTAAAAAATAGTAGAACTAATTCGCTAATAATCGCAATATTGTAGAACAATAGTGATCGGAACTCAAATTTGATTGCTCTAAACAATTCAAGAACCAACAAATATTAGAACTAAACTAAAATATTGAACAAGTAGTCTAAATATAAAACTATTTTGAATAATCGAGTGATCAATTACTTTTTTCTATCCCATCACTGAGAATAACATAGTAACGAGTAACCTCACACCAGGAGCAGTTTTATTAAGTCTGGCCTTTTTAATGAATAAACGTTAAAATATGAATGTGACTAACTGTATATTTTATGTAAGAAAACATCTACTAAGGATTTGTAAAATTATCAGCTTGGTTACATTTTGATTGCATTTTATTTAAATTCAAAAAAGCAAATGCTTAAGAGACCTGATAATTGTAAAATAATTCTTGAAGAAAATCCGCAAAATGACATATTATATCTACTTGTCCCTACTATAAGAAACCTTTGATGTATTATACTACATACATCTCATCAATGTTTATTTGTAAATCATTTAAATAAGAAGAAGGGTTTAAATTATTTTAATGAAACATTAAAAATCCATGGAATTTTGTTTAATTTGTTTCTATTCATTTTTTAATTTAAATTTAATTGATACAAATGTTGAGTTTTTAACTAGCCTGACAAATAGAGGAATTTAAAATCTGAAAATCCGTGAAAATCTGTGACGACTCAAAATTGGGATTCGGAGATCACATAATTTCCTAATTCCTACTGAAAAAATATTTAGAGGTACAACCAAAGGTTTGGCCGCTATTGGGGCCGGAATATAAATTCTCTCTTGTAAATTACAGTAATTTGCTTCATTCATTTTATAAAAGCATAGCGTTTTTTAACACGCGTGCTCTGAATTACTAAAAATAATAACATAAATACAATTCAACTGTGTATTTTTGTGGGTTTTTATTAAATGGCATTTTAATAAAATGGTAATTACAGTAACTTTTTATAATCATGCGTAAAATTTCCAAACATCTAAACTTGTATAAAACTAGTTTTAACATATCTATTAATAGGTCAATTAAAATTTATTTATTGACGGTACTAATCTTGTAACTCGTTCGATAATTAAATTAAGGCTATTTTAATTGTACATCAGGTAAACAATTAAATCTAAAAACGATTCCTGCACAACATAATCGTTACATAATCTTCATAGATGTAAATACTTTTTGTAGTAAAGTTAGATTTCCAGTAAAGTGGTGGGGTAAAGTGGTATTCTCAGTTAGAGTATGTAAAAGCATTTCATGATAGCAAAGGTCTATGCAGGATTACAGGATTCCAAAGTGTAATTTAAATGGTAGAAGGTGGTAAATGGATTGGTCTATAATTTCCTGTACCACAAACACCACCATGTCTAGTTTCTTTACTACAGTAATCCATTAACGAAAAAGGCTATCCTTTTATCTTTTTATCCCAATACAATCCAAGGAAAAACCTATTTGCGATTAGCATGAGTCCGTGACCTATGAACTGGGGGGTTGAAAAAGATAAGCTAAAGAAGTGCCCTTGGCATATTAATTCGTACTCCGGTCAAATGACCGGACAAAAGGATCGGTTTGAGGGGTAATTACAGTACGGCGACTCAATCCGAGCGGTGGTGGCTAGTTTATGGTCCACCTCCGCTAAATTACTGACCACGCCTCTACAAGGAGTGGCCCTGACCTCTGTAATGAATGGGGGGGCAGGAATGTGGCCGACATGAGACATCTGACACCCAAGGCCGCGCGGAGCAGCAGTCCCGTGTGCCGCTCAATAGCAGAAAGGTCGGTCAGCGAATCCACCGCTCCGTACTATCTGTCAGTACATCTGCTGTGACCTTTCAGCCAAATGTCAATCGTACCTGGCATTCTGCTAGAGCTTCTGGTGTCGCTCTTGTTCGAGTTTATTCAGACATACAAATTACATAGTGCCTATTCTAACGGATAACAAGCTATCCGTTTGTAAATGTACTACTTACTGCTGCTACTGTTAGACTAGTTTGTAATAAATATTCATTCCTTGAGTTTTATTTATCTCACGTAATTTTTTTATTTATGCAAAAAACAGTAATCTATATTTAACTGACACTAAACAGTGGTAAACACTGTCAGTTGAATTTCGTCAAAGAGGCAGAAAAATGTTCATGTAATTTAAATTTTAGAACTGCAATTGATCACCAGTGATGCACATAGCAAATAAAAAATAATATTTAACTTTTACTCCATATTGCGCCAGTGACAAATTTAAACAATACAATGCAGTAGGAATATTGTATAAACTCTGTCATAAAACCAATCTCAGTGAATAAAGCTGTGGATTTTTCCCTGATGGGCTTGCTTGACATTGTGATTTAGCATTATAACACTGGCTTGAAAACAAAACAGAGAAACGAACACTAACATGTTTCAAACATCAATTCTTTTCCAGACTACGGTCCGAGAAACAACAAGACTTCTGTAACACAAAACATTATAACTGATTATGTCAAAATTGCATGAACTTAATATTGGTATTCTCCTTTTACTGGAAATAATAGGGGTTTCCTCTAGACCGTTGTTGGATTCTCAGTCTTCCGTATGTATATTTTCTGCATCGAGATAATAAGGTAAACTCAACTATGCAACTATAAATATTTTAAACCAAGAGTAAACTCGTAGAGCAGGAAGAAGACGATTTTTTAGATTAGAAATAGATTTGAGAGGCCTAAATACTCTTATAGTTTATTGATTGGGGAATTAGGGCAAAATTAATTATGACAATGTAAGTAAACTTAAATGGGACAAGACCTTTTGACCGAAGTAGAATTCCCAGTTATACCTTTTTGTGTATTGTTTCTTCACCGGAACTACAAAATAAACTCAAACATAGCTCCGGAAATAACTTAGAACTTCCGTATATTAAAAAGCTGAAAACAAATGAATTTGACCGAAATAGGTATCCGAGACCTATGTATTTATTTTATTCATCGGGTAACGAGGCGAACTCAGCTGTGACGCCAGAGATATATATTTATTTGTACCAGAAATGCTCGTACACGTGTAAAACATGATATAAGAGCCAGGTTAAAGTCTAATGATCTGTAGCTGATATATTCATAAATACGTATGTATGTCTTCATCATATTACATCATAAGTGCTTGTACTAAATAGTGTATACCAACCTCATGTAAATACGCGGGTAACATAATAGTATTGAATAAATTAAAGATTTTTTTGACAACATCTACGACATATTTGGATTTCTCAATCGAAAGCTCTATTTTAGTAAAAACAATTTAAAGGCAAACTTACTACATTTGTACTATTATTACGTCATTTACGTTAACGAATACCATATGGAAGGAATAAATTAACTGTTATAAAACTCATCATTTGTGCTAGTGTGTTTTAGTGTGTCATTTTGAACATTTATGATATTCTTTATACAAAACGTAAAGGCTTTTGGGGCGAACACTAGAAAATTATTATTAACAAGCGTCTTCATCATAACATTACCATTTTAAAACCGTTATAAAATACACTTACTTACTTTCATATAGTTAGACGTATAATAATTATAGAAGTTGTTATTATTACATCAACAATAAAATCATGGTATTGAATATAATACTCTAAATGTTTTCATATACAATATTATGAAGTACCTAATACTATTTGTGTTGGCGAGAGTGCGTTTTGAATTTTTCCGTCACCAACAACTCCCCCAAATATCAGTACCCTGGTGATGACGGCGTGTTTAAGGATACCAAATTCATTGCAATTACTAAGTAGCATTGCCAAGGCAACAGTTTTGGCCTTGTTTGTATCCCTTCAAGTGGACATAGACTTCAGATTCTAGGAGTCAAGTCTGTGACAGTATCATATTTCAGGCACTGCACCAAGCGGACGGTGAAATGGAGCTGCCTATAGCCGAGCGGAAAGCTGCGGACATTCAAAGGACTTTCTGAGGACGAGGAGTTTCAAATCCTGGCTGTTACCGTGGAATTTAATACCAGTACCATCGACCTTGTACTGTATCTGTACCAACTCTATCCTTATTCTGTATGATCACACTCTAGCACAGGCCAGTGGCACAGAAGGACGGGTAGAATAGGTTTAAAAGGGAACATGATTCTCCTTTTTAGTTTAAAAAAAGCTAATATCCACATTAACATTAAGCCACTACTTGCCACCATAGTTGTGTTATGTATAGAATGTAGCAAATAGCAATAAATATAAATAAAACAAAAACAGGGAAAAATATTTTCTACATAAATTTAAATGAGTAGTAGTATTAAAAAAATATATGAAGTATATGTAGTATAAGTGAATATATATAGTATATGAAAGTGTATAACGTATATTACAATTCAAAAATCATTAACCACATAGTTGTGAGATGATTTAAAGCGATTTTACCATTGAAGGATGTTAAATCCATGTAAACAACTAGAATGAATATAACGTAGGATAGTACTATTTCGGACATTTGCCATCGTTGTAATGTTATATAACGGTTGTATTTATGTTGGATTGACATCTAACCTCTTCCTCAGGAGTGAAATATAATTTTTAGCATATAACGATGGCTAAATGTCCAAAGTTCTACTATCCTTTCAAATCATTCATCATCAATAACACATTTTAAGCAAAGAACAAATATCACAGTCACTATATATTTTTCGAAATAAAACATCACTTGTTTTTTGTCGATCATATTCTATTAGTTATTATCCTTTTAAGAATATCTGTAACGTTCAGTTTTTTACCGTTATTATGTATGTTAACACTTTTTAAAGAGTGTTTAAACATAAAAATGTGAACTATGTTTTCTTTACAAACGACCTGCCTAACAATATTTCAGGGGTTGTAAGAGTAAATTTATCCTACGGAAAGTTGTTTACGTCGATATTTACTTAGTACCAAATACTTGTAATTTATTATTGTTAATTTCTACGATTTATGTTTCTATTTGTTGGCTTCATTTTAATTGCAGTCCTTTATTAACACTATGTGATATGTAAGAAAAGTTTATTTTGTTAAGTAAATAAAAAACAAGATAATAAATCATGTATAATCTAAAAATATTATAAATTTGTCACTAATATGGTAAAGTTTGAAAATATTTAAAGCATAACAAATGGAGTCTGACAGATCCTGTTCAGCTTAGAAAGTATAAGTAAAATTAATCATGATATAGTAACAAATGGCAACTGGTTCTATTACAGCTATTTCATTTAATGAACTGGAACGTCTAGCAAAATACGTAGCCCCATTAATAACGACTTAACGATGGACCTACAACATTAATTATCACATATTACTGAACGGGTCTCGTAAAGTTAAACTGAGCTATATTTATATGTCAGATTCCCTCTGTGTCACTTATTATAAGAAGTGCCAATCTACTGAGCTGTCTGACCAGCGAACCAACGAGAAGCCCATGCCCGTAGATTACTGTCCCATGGAGCGGAACGAACCGATTGTTCTCGGTGGAATATTCAATTACGGTCCAGATCGGCGAGCAGTGGCGTTATCTTAATTTATAAGAAAATAACAGTCCGCCAAACCAAAGGTTGGGAACGTGACTGAGTCTGACTTACAAAAGCTACGAAAGCACTTGCTGGCGTGTGAAGAGGTCTTGCGTGAGTTTTGTGGAGCCTTGAACTTTACCGGGAAAAGTACCCCCCAGATCAATCGTGGTTCCGGGATCCAATACCGTCACGTGTGATGAAGAAAGATACAGTAAATCAAGTAAACTACGTAAATAGCACATAGATAAAAAGTAAATCAAGTAAAGTAAATAAATCGCTAGTAAAAATTATAAATAATAAAGACGTTTTGTAATAATAAATGTCATTTGGTGAGTTAATAATTTTCTAAAAAAATTTATTTCTCTGATGATTTTGAAAAATTGATACTGTTATGTATTTTTGAGTTGGCCCCTATTTTAAATTATAATATGCAAATTCGTCCAAATATTTGTTGTAGATAAATTCAGTCCACATCTAGAGTTGACCACAGTTTCGTTAAAGCTCATTAGTTAGTTAGTTTTTAAAATAAAATTTTTAAATAAAAATACATATAGACAGATACAAGGTAAAAAAGAGGTAAACTTATTAGTTTTGGCTCACATTGGTCCACAACACATATCCTAAAGTTTCTAGCGACTGTTTAGAAACACCCTGTATATTACCAAATAACCAAAGTATTACATTTTATTGATATGAAATTATAGTTACACCACATAATACACGTGCTGAATTTATAATTTTATCCATCTTGTCATGTTTATTATTTAGATTCCATGTTAATGGCAGAAAAAATTAAAATAATTATATAAAATATGTAATTCATGTTTTAAAGTATTAAAACTTATAGGCTTATTAATATAAAATTACGAATTTTTTTAAACCAATTTGAGAAATTAAAGCAAAACATATATATTTAAAAAAGCGGTTCATAATTTCTCAGGTATGTATTCATAAAGCGCCTATAATATTTTCAAACTAAAAGTATCCTGAACGAAGTTTTGTTCTTTTCCTTTAAACAATTTTATTTTTCTCAAGCAATGATAAGAATATTGCAGGCTATAACAAAAATGGGTAATTCTATGAGAAACCGTATTTTATTTTTTCGCTTCTGTTTTAGTATGTTTAACATTGGGAAAAACAGTTTAATCAATATTTATGTACTACGTAAATATTCAGAAATTTCAAGTTAAAATAGGAATATTACTGTTGATTTTGATTTATTTTAGTAATAATTGTGAAGAGTCAAAAACACGGTCTACGCAGTTGCTCAGGTGAGCTCTCAGTCCAGAATGGGGAAGAAGGAAATGTTAGAGACCCGCATTGCTGATGTCTAGAAAGGAGATGTCGCGGATTCCTCAGATAGTCAAGTGCATTTTTATGTGTCATAAGAACGTTGTCCAGCTTATTAACCGAGAAGTGACTTGCGGAGTATCGCCCTTGAGTCACGTGACTGGCAGAGCGATGCTCGTGCCAGGAATATGCGATCACGTTGGGCATGTGACAATCCCGTTAGTCGCATATTATTTAACAGCCGAGGAGTTCCGCAAAGCTGACAGCATGTAGCGGGATTACGTTACGTATTTTGTGAGAAAACACGATAATTCGAACTTACTATAAGTTGGGCGGTATTGCCAGTGTTACGTCAGTAACGGTTGAGCCGTACCGTTGACACATGTGAGTACTGACTCACATAATGGACTTTATGATGTGACGAGGCGTACAGTTATTATCGCGAATGAATTACTAATATATTCATGTACATTAAAACCGTAAGTTCACTTGAACTGTATCAAGGCAAACTACTTTTCCAAGACTGCTTTTTGTGTTTTTCTTCAAAGCACTTTTTAGGTCGTTAAGATATTTTTATTATTCCTTTGTTTTAGAGATACTGAGCCATAGACATAACTACCCTTGTTACGTGTAACAAATGAAAGCCTTACGTTCCTTTATAGTTTATCAGGAGCTTCGAGAGCCCCAGAAGATTTGGCGACACTCGCGCCCGGACGCGCACACACCATCACGCATGCAAGTCAGTGACCTGAGTTGGTGTATGGCCTTGGTCCTCATTTCTAAGATACACCAAAAACGTAGTACTTATTTCGTGATTGGACTCTTAGTTCATGAAATAAAATGCAGATTTTAAAAATGTACAAAAATGTTAACCTAAAATAAATATATAAAAATATACATTTTGTAATAATAATAATAAACATCTTTATTTGAAGCGAGTTTCAACATTACATTGTTGTTTTTTCAAAATAACTCAAGTCATACATTTTCAATCAAGGCACATACAAATCTATCTATCATCATCCGAGATATACAAAATTAAACTAATCAAACCGATAATACATTACATTAAACAGCTATTTAGGGGTGAAACACTCCTCCTCCAAAGCCAGTCTGAGATTGTTTTTAAACGAGGAATATCCATAAGCCTTTAGACAGTGAGGGATGCTGTTGTATATCTGGGGGCCAATGTATCTAAATCCATTCCTCCCCATCTCCAGCCTGGCCCTGGGCACCTCCAGCATGGCGTCCTGCCGAGTGTGACAGTCCCTAATCTCAGCCCAGATCTGTAGCATCCCCCTGAGGTAAGAGAGCTTTCCCGTCAGCAACACCTTGTGAACAAGGCAAGCCACCTGAAGTTTGAAAATGCACTTTATCGGAAGGATCCCTGCTGTACGGCGATACTGGCTAACGGGATCAAATTTTCTCAGGCTGTACACAAATCTTACAGCAGAGTTCTGTAACCTATCAATCAGGACCGTACCCTCAAGGGTCAATCTTCCCCCAAATACAGGAAGAGCATAAACAATAACAGGGAAAACCACAGCTTTGACAATCTTAAGTTTCACTTCCTCCCGGAGTAACCCCTTAAACCTAAACAATACCCTTAACTTATTCATTAAACCACGATTGATATTTTGAACATGGTTCAAGAAGGTTAACTGCTTGTCAAAAGTAACGCCAAGGATTTTTACTGTGTCCGAAACCTACAAAGGAACACCTCCCAAGGAAACTCCCAAGGGTCCATTACCAAGAAAGACTGCATTTGAAGAGGGGTAAAAATTAACAAGTGAACACTCTTGGATTCAACTGAAGCCCGTGATCGTCAGCCCAGAGCCTGACCCTCGACAAATCAGCATTAATCTGCTGCATTGCCAAGGAAGACTGTAATGGAGGATATGACAAGACAAGCTGAGTGTGATCAGCGTAGGAGTAAAGGGAACAGAATGATAACTCAAGATTAAGATCCGCAGTATACAATAGAAACATAATAGGACCTAAGCAGCTACCCTGAGAAACCCCTGACTCCTTGAGAGCAATCCCTGAAAGACGATCATTCACCCTGGTTACCTGGGTTCTGTCGATCAGATAAGAGCGAAACCACATTGTTGAAACCTAATCAAAACCGTAGTAATGCAGCTTAGCCAAAAACATATCAAAATTCACTGAAACGAATGCATGTGAGAAATCAAGAGCAGCTAAACTACTACAGAAATTCTTATCCCTGGCGAAAAACAGTTGGCTTGTCAAACTCAGTAGAGCAGATGTCGTACTGAAACCCTTCCTGAAACCAGACTGACTATCGGGCAAAACTCCGCTGCACTCCAGGAAGGAAACCAACTGATTTGTCACAATTCTTTCCAATACCTTAGATAGAACTGGTAAATTGGAAATGGGCCTAAGCTCGGACACACTTGTAGGATTACTATTTTTGGGAAGAGGGATGACCAGGCTTTTTTTCCATCCAGAGGAGAATCGGCCAGAGGAGAGAGAGATTAATGATATGGGTGATAGCCCCGATACAGAAAGGACTAACTGCTCTGACCATGATGATTGAAATTCCGTCAATGCCAAAGGCCGCTGTGGAGATACTGTTGATAATGTTGTTACCTCACTCTCGCTCACCTGCCGAAACTGAAATTGATCTTGCACCTTTTCGCAAGTAGCGTGCTTATAAAAAGCGAGCCTTTCCGGGTTCACACTGTTATCGCCGCCCAAGCCAGCAAAGTAACGGTTAATTTCATCCGGGGAAATATTAAACGATACAGAACCGCCAGCAGTGCCTACCTTTAGATCTCCTGCGCGCAAGGTAGCCCAGAAAGATTTTGAGTCACTGCACTTTAACTTTGCCGCAAAATAATCATTGTTTGCCTTTCTAACGGCGTAATTGAGTTTATTGCGTGCGCTACAGTATGCCGCTTTCGCACGTGCATCATTACGACAAAGTAAATCTTTTTTTAATTGGTTTTTTGTGCGTGTCAGAAGCATTATTTCTGAATTTCGCCAGGGCGCCTTCCTTTTGGTAACACGCTTTTTACCGATGGAGCACATGCATAAAATACCTGTGTAATTCCCGCGGTTAACATATCCACTCTGAAGTTCAACCCTATGCCATTCAATGCAGGAAAGCTCTGAGGAAAACATTTGCAGATCCACCTTTGACAGTTCTCTGTAGGAAATGAATTTTTCCTTCATCCTTCCCTTAGTCTTGCAAGGGAAGTCACAGAAAACCAACTTGTGGTCAGTGATACGCTTGCCTCGACCATCCAAGATCTTAGACGTGTCAACCACACCAACAGTCATGTTGCTCAGGGAATTCCTAACGATGATATGATCAATCAAGGCTGCGGTATTGTCTGTTTCGCGGGTTGGCTCATTGACGATCTGTGCAAGGTTCATCGATGCCAAGAGATTCCTGAAATACTTGAACTCCGGCTTATTGTTCCCAAGAAGATCAACATTAAAGTCGCCCATCAAAATCACCTCATCAACTTGAGAGAGCATGTCAATGAAGAGGGCGTGGAACAGAGAAGTAAAGCATGAGTAAGGGATATTCGGAGGCTTGTAGACCACACAGACACACAAGCGTAATCCCTGAACTTTTCCCAACACGCATATGTATTCCAGCCGGCCATCAATATGATCAAGATAGATCCGCTTCATATCGAATCTTTCCCTGAAGTAGACGGCGACACCGCCGCCATTTGAAGGCAAGCCAGGGCCGCACGTCCTATCAAAACGCCAAAATGAATAGCCCTTCAAACTGTAACAATCCGAAGACATATCAGGAGTAAGCCAGGTTTCTGAGATACCCAGGAAATCAAAGTTAAAATCCTCAACCACAGAGCAGAGCTCACCGAACCCCGTGTTAATTGAACGAATGTTCACATGGGCTAATCTGCAGAGAGATGGCGGCCTATGACTGCGTTTCCCGATAAAGTGGGAGATAGAGGTGGTTGTACAGAGCTGGCCACTGAGGGCAAAACATTCAAAGAGGGGTGACCGTCCAAGGCTGCGGTCTCCGAAGAAGTAGGCGCTAGAGGAAGAGGTACAGAGCTAACCGCCGAAGGCACTACATCCACTCCCCCCTGAATATGAGAGGAAATAAACTTGCCAAGAAGATGGTTCCCCGTTCTGTTAAGATGACGACCATCACGAGCCAAGTGATATTTTTTTATTGAGTCATTGGCGTCAACAAAACCTACACCGAAGTTATTGCACATGAGATCTAATTGCTCGTTAAAAAGATAAATGGATGAGTTTCTGATGTCTCCTCGCTTCAGGACTCCACTCAAGATGATCCTAGATTTAGGGAACTGACCCCTAGCAATACTCAGCAGATCAGCTATGCTGTGGAGAGCAGCCTTCTTTCCCCATCCACCATTATATCCAGCACCCCCATTGTACCCATTTACAAGATTATTTGTCCCAGCATGAATGAAGATAATTTTTGGCTGGGAAGCCACATACCCCAAAAGCTTTTGCTTAATATGTACTATTTTTGCCCCGGGACCGACATCAACGGTTGCCCCATTCTCAGCACAAGGGGTACCCGCGTACCTCAACAAAGAGTCCCCAATCACTAACACCCCCGGGGATGATAGACACCCAATTGAGTATGAATCAGAGCCGGCCTCTCCATAAGTACAACAGACCCCCAAGTCAGCCTTACTAGCAACTACCTCAGTAACATTACTGCAAGATTTCATATTAATACAATTAGGCTTATGTTTAGCACCTTGTGTAACTGAGGTAACATTACCTTTGGAGGACTTTCTGTACTTATTATTTTTGGTATTTCTCTTCCGTTTAACATTCCATTTACCAGATACATTTCTTATTACACAAACTACGCCAGAGTTTACTTCCTCCTGGTCACCAGAACCTAATAATACATCATACGGATATTTGTGGACAAAACTAGATTTTATTTGAGCTTGTATCCTATTGGACTTTAATTGTTTGCTATGATTGGGACCCACCCTTGTCCAAAGATTATCCTTAACCTTTGTTTTGTCTATTACAGAGTCACATTTACTATTACTAATGCTTTCAACTGAGCTACAGTTTACAACCTCATTTCGTTCCAGGCCTACCACAGGAATGTCAGAGGAGGTCCCCTTATTACTATTTACATTGACACCACTTGGGTGAGGCACAAATATGTGAGAAGAAATACACCAATCATTGAAAGAAGTGTTACTTATCCTAACAGCACTACAATATCAGTCATAGACAAGCTTGGTATTCACAAGGACATGTATACCACATTCAAAATCTTTGCTCTCTTGACTACATGTATTTACAAAAAACATGTTTTCCTCAAAATTCAATTTATGTACAAAAATCTTTTTAGCAATGCTCAAATTAGTGTTTGAAAGAGAGTCAAGACAGTGACCAGACTTAGGATTATATATAGCAGTATACTAAGGCCTACTATATGAGTCATCGGCATAGTGACAGCAGGTAGGCCGGACTGTGTGGGTGACGGTGTGTGCGCGTTTGGGTGCTTGGGTAACCTTGTAAATAGTGTAGCCGAAATATTTTACCCTTAGAAGTTAATGTTCTGACCATATTTAATTGTACGTCAATGTTTGTGCTTTGTAAAAGAAAATGGTTTTAAAATAGTTCTTCCGGCTCAAACAGTAAAACATATATTGATTTTGTAACAAACAAATTGTGTATCGCAAAGTGTTTAGGAAATATAATGAGCGTTTTACGTTATATGTTTTACTACTTTTGGAATCATCCAGTCTAATGAATCTTCTAGGAAAGATTGTACCACTTAAATAGAATTTAATGTGTTTTGGAGCTGTGTCCTTATGCAAGTGCAAAATATAATTATCTTGCCTTAAAAACAAAAAAAGTATTTACCTCAACGGATATTTTTGGGTTTTAGCGTAAAAGTGTTGTTAACGATAAATAAAAATTTTTCATATATGCAGAAAACTAGAGCCCACTTAGTTCCCAAGAGGTTACTTCTAATATTGCACTTATTGTTTTGTGTTTTAAAATGTATTACAATACTAATAAAGTTTATTGTAATACATTGTCAAATATAACTTATGGTCGTTTTTTAGTGTTTATTGATAATTTATTCACTTTAGGATACATATCTCATTAGAAATTAAATGGTTAAATATGACAAGCATTTACCTCGTTAATGACTTTACTCTAAATTTCTGAAAGAATTACGATTTTACTAGATTAAATTAAAACAGTCACAAAGCATAAATAGTTATGAAACTATGAACATAATGGCTTACATAAAAACTTCTGGCAGCAGTTCTAAAATCTCAACTATATTTAAATTTATTTTGCTCACGTGTCTGGAATATGCAAGGAAAACTTTTAATATTTATAGTTTTGCTTGTTATTACAACGCGACGTTACGATAATGTCTGTGCTAAACCCATTATTTATTTTGTAAGGTGTATTATTCATAATGATTCCTCCTGTACTTGTATTCTTCTCCTGCACTTGGATAAGGAGAGTATATTACCTACAATTTGCAGTCTGTAAGTTTGGTTATTTATTGTTCAGCAAAAGTTTCGTTCCAACCCAAAATTTTATACTATATAGAAGTTATAAAGATTGACCCATAAAGGGTGACTAATATATCGTATATTAGCTTATAGCATTAAAATAATAAAACTTAATACATAGCGTGTTCCTTTCAATAGTGTTTAGCTAGTGCCTTTAAAAAATATTTTTATTTATATTACACGTTAACCTTTAGCACTGAGATTTACGTACGTATATTGCGTGAATTCTTAAAAATAGTATGCACCAAAGTAAAAATTAACTGAAATTGCAAGGTGTTATTTACATAGTTTCACCAACATAATATATAAGTCAAAGGATCAAATCAGTATTAGAATCGAGTAATACATCGATGTAATATAATAAAACGTGTTCAATGTGATTTCCTTTTTGATGTTCGGGGGTGGATCTCACGGGAAAGCTTCTCCTTCAAAATTAAGGGAGTAAGGAAAGTTTATTTTGAAAGTGATGAGGCTGATGCTATATGCTGCAATATTGACTAAGGTTACTGGTTGCGTCATCTTGCTGGAACCATTGAGAACGAAAAGGTAGGTTTCTGTCACGACTGATTCCTATTCCTGTCCCTGAGGTCTCCTATAACACTGTTATGACGTTCAAACCCAAGAAAAAGTGGTTACTTGTTTATGAAACCATTAAAATGCGCAATTATATTAATCTAGAAACCACTAATTACTCAGATGCTAAGGTTTTCATAGCTCATTGCTAATCTTGAAACGCAGAAATTAATTCTGAATGTTTTTTTTATACTGTTATTAGTTGCACAGTCTTTATCTTGCAGGGCAAACCACTACTGTATTTGAGAATAATTGTTAACGACGTTTTTCTTATGTTGCGTTTCAAGGATTTTCGGTTTGGGTTTCATCTGAGTTGTTGCAACACTCTTTCGTGGTTTTCATTTGTACTGACAGTCGTTGAACGACTTGAACAGCCTTCCATCGAATCAGAACACTACATGTCCTTCGAAAACTTTTTACACACTAATAATCACAGGCTTAATATGTGAGATAACATGTTCCTGAGAACCTAATGCAGTACGTGACAAATTTTGCCCACTCGCACGTCCAATTCCGTTCGAGCGAAAATAATGCTCAACGATTATATTTTTATTTACGGTATTTTGCACCATGTTAGCAAAACCTAATCTCAAATAAGTTTAAATTAATAAAAACGAGGACATGGCATCAATCAAAAATTGACAGAGATAACCGAGAAGGCAAGTACAGCTGATTCGGTTTCGGTATTGTTTATAGTAATACAAGGTAACATTATGAAGCCACGTGTAGTTTAAAAATAGCAACAGCCGTATAATAAAAGTTTTATGTAAAAAGAAGGGGATTTTTAAGATACACAATAATTACTATAAAATGCACTATGTAATTACACAACCAATAGCTTTAGATTTTCAAACACTGTTTTGGATTCTCTTTTTCAAAAAGCCAGCTGGACTTGAACAGTTTTATATGACTAAAAACTATTAGATAAGATGTAATAAGCATATTAATTTTTAATAGTATATATTACTTCATTTGCGATTTTTTTATATTTAAATTGTATTAGCTTGTGTACAAATAAAGCTATGCAAGAACAGCAAGTGGTCAAACTTCAGATTTAATGCGCCGATTAAAAAATAGTTTTTATAATAGTACAGAATGGTGACCAAAAATAACACTTTTAACGACATTTGGAAGGTATTTTATTTAAACCTAATGTTATTACGCTGCATCAATAAGATAAGTTGTTTTAAATTGTAGTATTTTCTAAATTATATTGCACATTTGCCATAACAACCTTTATTATCAAAAATATTTATAAAATTTTAAAACTCGTGAAAATTTATTCTCTGAGCAATCAATCATACCACAGGGTTTTAAGTATCCTATATACGTGTAGTTAATGTCAGTGTTATATTAAATAGTTTAAAATACAAATATATTTCAAAAAGAGACCAGAGAGACAAAGAATTTTGTGGACTCGTGTTTATTTTATTTTTTTCCCCATTTAGATGTGCTTAACCTCGACGTTGTTTACGAAATATTAGTCATCCATTATATACCATGTATATTTTCAGTTACTTTATAGGCCGTTAAATAAATCTAAAAACTCAAAAAGAACATATTTTCTATTATTTGGAATACAATTTTAATTATTTCAAAATCGGTTTTCTAGCTTTTTACTGCCGTATTAAAAATTATTAGTATTGCGATTTTATTCGTCCACAGAGAATCACAATATTAATAGTAATTTTGTTTTTTTTTTTTAATTCCATCACGAATTGAATTTAATGAAGTATGATATTAAATACTTCATAAGCCTGTAACAATAAAAGGATGCCAAGACAACTCTAAAATATTGTTGTCAAATAAAACGATGGCCAAAGTCACGTGATGATTTGTAGGCCGTGGTTTCAACAGCTTCTCTGAATCTATTTTTATGTCTTCGTAACGCCCAACAAATGGTGGTGCAGCTCAGCATTCACGTGACCTGCTCTCAGCACACGTGAGAGTGGCCCAAGGTCAACATCTCACCTTGGACCACTGGCGCAGTCGCAGGCGGTATAAGCAATAACCAGTTAGCCTACTCCTACTCTGTACACTGTACTCGGTATGTCTAGAGTTCATTATATCCCTTCGTCTCGGCCCCGATAGCTGGCCTTCGTGTCCTTGGAAAGATGCGGAAGAGAAATATTTATTGTAGCGTTGTCCTTAGCATTACATCCTTCAAACGTAATTGTTAGTTTAAAATAGCGTATTTTATATAGGTCACTAAACATTAGTACAGTTATTACAACTCCGTTACGCCAGCCAAGGCGCTAAGTAATAGCTGCGATATATAATAGTTTGAGCTTTATAAACTTTATATAGTTATCGAGTTATAAGCTCCTTTGATATGGCAATTTTCCAACTAGTGAATAATTTAGGAATAAAGACTAAGTAATTAATAATTTTAATAATAAATTTTCAAGCTTGCAATACTACAAAGTGCTTTCATAAATGGCTGATCTAAAACGTTATTAGAAAAATATTTTACTTAAAGTGTTGAAATATCATAAATATTTTGTCTCTAAAACTGAAAATCATTACGAGAACCCAAATTTGATTAGTAAATAGCATTTTGAATAGTCAAAATGCTATAATATAAATGTTTAAGTATATTTCATAAGTTATAAATATTGCAAATTAAATTAATTATGAGCCTTCAGGACACACAATGGTATATGTTAAAGAACATTGTATAGTTATCGTTATAATACTATGATTACTATGATGATTTATTATTCCTGGCTTATTCAGTCAAATTACAGTAAATCATTAAATCCAGGACAGGAGTCATTAAATCCAACACAAAATTTAAAACTTGTGCTTTACCACAATGATTGCGAAGTTTCCTATTGATGACTATTTGTTTTACTAAGATTACAAGTTTCAGTTTATTAATTTGCCGCAGAAGAACAAAACCAAAAGTTGCATATTTCTGAATTATTGATTTACAAACACTTTTACTGTTACATAGTAGTAAAATTACTTGATGTCACTCAAATCTACAAAGAGTCAGTTTAGGAATATACCATCTTCCGAGAATATGCAGAGATATGACATAATAAATACAGATTTTACTTAAGATAGCGATCTCAACTTTCTCAGCTAATTTAAAACGAATAAATTACAAGAGTGAGTAGAAAATTACAATTAACTGATCATCCTTTCCTCAAGTTAAAAATGTTTTGATAAATTTAAATTTCTGCGCCAAAAGTAGTAATACGTGGTAAAAATATACATTGATAACTTTCATTTACTATCCCAACATATTTAATAACCTCAGGGTTTGCTCGCTGTAATAATATTTTGCTACAAGGAGTTTATGTTTGTTGCCTTTTAGATCAAACAGTGAATTGTTATTGTTATTGCCTATGTTGATGACACTGTGGTGTCAAAGTTAGGTTGTAATCGTTAACCTATAAAACTTGAATCGTTAGAAATCAGGTTGAGCTAAAGCTTAGCGAGGTATTTGTTTTAATTTGAAAATTTCAACCTGTTAAAAATATGAAATGCAATGTCGATTGTACATAAGTATTAAAATCTTACATAATCTGTAAACAAAAAAGTCAGCTATTCTTTGATATCATTTATTGATCAGTTCAATTTATAACAGATAATTTAAAAACTGAGTTTGTTTGTTTCAAGCCATAAATAAATAATTGGCTCTAAAATGTCCATTAGATGAGGATACTGTCTGGCAATGTAAATGGAAATTTATGAAAACAATATTGAATTTTGATTAAATAATATATCCTCTCAATTATTAATATTTTCATACTAGGGTGGTTTTTGTATGTAGGTTATAAAACCAACACATTGCAAATGACTAAATGAACATTTTAACTCAATTAATTTTTTTTATTTTTCTCAGTATTTTACCTTTATTGATTTGAAAATGTAAAATACCATAAATATTTTTCCTGTATTTATTCTAGCTTGCATTTTATATTGAATTTAACAACATCATTTTCAAACAGGTTTATTCTTAATTATATATAAATTATTGGGTTGTGTTTTAATCCAAATGAACAACAGCTATCTGTGTGTGTAGCTTATTCCAAGAGCTTGTTGTTGACTCATGTTAGGTTAACTTTATATCTAGCTGTATTATTAATTACTTTTTTGTGCAGTTGTGCAGTTTGGTTCTAGAGATTTACATATATTTCTGTCAATACAAACATAAAAATAATTGTATTTAACTTATTTATTAAAAACCAAACTTAGCCATTACGTACAAGAAATATTTTTAGATTTCTTTAAACAATCATAGCACTTTCCTAGTTATCTCACCCATTATAGTTAGTAAAATAAAAAAATTAAATATTTTAAAATGTTATAATAACATATAGCATTAACAAATATAGAGTTAAAATCAATATTGTTTTAAAACTTTATTGAATTTTTGAAAGACTATCTATCTCTAATTACCACAGATTTTAGGTTCCTTAGTACAGATTCACAAGACAATACAAGCAATCTATATATAATAACAATAATGATAAGTCTAGATATTTTATAAGTGTAAATTCCATGAATAAAATATACCTAATTAGTACAGTATGTCTGTTAAATACATAAAATACTCTCTAGGAACAGGTTACGGTTTGAAATATCCTAGACGATTATTGTGAGTTCCAGTTACTGAGGCGTATGTACGTACTAGAATTGCTTTTCGTAATACCTTTCTGCAGAGATTTCACTTGGTAAATTTGCTATCTAATTTAATGTGACATTGACATGAATCATAAAACTACACTACGAGGACTCGCAGAGTAGCTATTCACCAATTTTTGTCTATTCGGTAATACACTGTTTTGCATCAGTGTGCTCTTTACTTTCAAGTTTTTATGTAAAAAACACAAATTTGAGTAGGTATAAGGCGAAGTTAAGTTTCTCAATAAACGAAGACACATTCTGTACAGCTTTTTGTCATATCTATTTTTTAAATTATTAAATATTTGTTCTATTAATTTTGAACAGGAACATTTATTTAATTATGGTTTCTATATGAATATAAAAAAGCACCATGTTAGTATACCTTATGAAAAAATAAGCTATGTTTCAAAATTACAGTTTATACTCATTAGTGAGTTAATGGAGACTGAACATAAAAGGTTTAGCAATTTATTAGACAGTTATTACTGTCAGTTTAAACATAGCCAGTATTATTGTAAAAATTCCTCATTTTACATTTAGAAATACCCAATTCATATTTTATTATCTACACGTCCATTTATTACTACATTAATTCTACACTAAATGTTTGCTATAACATTCCACATAATGAATAACAATATTCATGTATTAATAGTTCATGTATAATAATATATTCTTAATGTAATTATTTAATTGTAATAAAATAATGTAATTTAACCTTATGTAATCTATATATAGTATATAGCTGCATTTAAGTCTGCTAAGTACTATAATTAGAGAAAGTTGATGACATAAAATTGATTATAATAAACTTGTTATTGACTAAATATATTAGAAAAAAACATTAATAACATTAATAAATAGATTATTAACTATTCACAAAATGTTAAATACCTGTCATAAATAGCTATAAATTATAAATACTGAAAACGTTTTCGATTCCAATTGCTATGAGATGAACACTGAAGGCAATAAGTTAGCAAATGAACGCAACCTTCTGAGAGCTCTAAGGCGCTGATTCTAAACCATTACTTCTGGTTGATTAGTTTCTAAAACTAAAGAGGTTTCTACAGGAACACATATCAATAGATTAATTAAAATTTAAGGCGTATGTAGTGAAGCCCTCAAGTTTGAGAAAATAGGTGCGTAGATCTCAATCTAAATATTCCCTTACTGGTATTACTGATGCCTGTTTAATGTGAATTTATTCTTACATAAATTCAATATTATATAAACATTAAACATTTTAGTATAGTTAAAAAGAGTCAGTTTTCAATATATAAATAAGCAAGCAACCTTGTTTTGTTCCAAATCTTATTCAATTCAAATTGGCTCACGTGGTATATTTCAGACAGGCTGGCAGGACAATGAATTTGTACGACTAATCCATTTGCTACTTCTGAAATAATAACTAATCAGATATTCCCAAAATTTATCCTAGATGGATTACGATGTTTAATTTATGATACTGTTTAGCCACTTTATATAATAAATAGTTTTAAGATGTTGAATAATTGTGGAACATATGTGGAGACCATAAGAACGTATTCGTATAGCAGCTTAATACATATGTTTTCTTTCTGAAATTTGAATTATTTCTTAAAACACTTAAAATTAAGTAATTGACCTAAATTAAAGGCAAAAGTGTAATAATTTTAAGAGTTTTTCGTGAAGTTTGGGCAGATAATATTTAATGTATTGATAAAATTAGCATTATAGTTTTAAAAAGCATATCCGAATAATCTAGTAAATTCATTGCATTTTGATCATTCAAAGCAGTTTTTTTTACATTTAAGATCTATTCAATAGCAGTATTAAAGAGCAGAGATGAATTGCGAAAAACTATATTCGCCCAGAAACTTTGCTCAATAGACACGATTAACTTCAATACCGACTCTAACTCTAATTACAACTATTTACTTTCATATCTCTAACGAACATTTTTTTGTACCACGACGTATGAAGAACTGAGAGGTTAGAAATTAAAATTATATAAATGTACTTAAATGAACATTGCTTGATTGGTAATTTGGAAAGTTAACCAGTATTTTTAAAGCATTTTTTCTACTTTGCTGCAAATAATCTACGTTTTCAAGCAAATTGTAGACAAAACAATTGGCTTTAACTATGTTACTGCCGATCAGCTACAGCTATAACAGATTTATCGGCTATTGGCACTAAGAGGGTTGAGTAATTTGAAGGAGGTGCTTAAAAAATTCAGTTATACATTAGTTGTTAATACTAAGAGATTGTTTATTGAATTTAGTGACATTTGATTAACATTATACTATGTGTTGATAAGTTATCTTTTATTACTTCATCATATTAATTTTTATCAAAACCGATATTTAAATGTTTGTATGTTCCTATTAGCATACGTTTTCTCTCTCTACTTGTGTGCAGGGGTTTACTAAAAATTCTTTTCTTAAACCTTATCAGCTCAGGTAACGAAGTGAGAGAACCACACTCTCTGGGAGTTCATACTGTACATACCAAATAGCACCGCTAAGCAGTTGGGGTTAAAAAAAGTAATATAATAGCTGGTTTTAATATTATTAGTAAAATCTCATACGCATATGCACATTTCGTATAAAAATTTATTTATTCAGCTACTTTTCATTATGGTTACGTTTAAGAACAATCTAAAAATATTTAATAACGCTCAGCCACATCCAGTGGAGTGACATACACTGTCATTGAACTCAGTGTTGTTAATATGTAAGTATGTGAAATATATAGAAGTACATGAAGTATATGAAGAAACGTCATGTAAATCTTCAAATCTATCAGTTAGTTCGTTTTCAAGATATATGGAAAGGTATACAGACAGGCAGAAAGACAACAATCAAAATATTCCAACCACAACCATAGGCTTCGCTAACGCTCAGTCAATTACATTTATTTTCAGTAATGTTGACGTGTCCTCAAATTTAAAAGAAAATAAACATGACCCTGAGTTCTAAAAGCGTGTTTGAACTATTTATAAAATACTTTTAAATATTATGTTATAGGGCTTTTAACTTTAAAATTTCACTTGAGTGTAGACTATAAAAGTTTTATATTGATTGGTTGAGAAAACCAAATGCTAATTTATTCTCGAAGCCGCTTTACTCCTCTAAATTTTAAACTTGCTCCTTTGACCTTCCATTGTGATCTTTACCTACTTATTTTATTCAGTCTGAAAGCCTTAAGGACATTCCACCTTTAAAGTGTATTCATCACAGGCCTAGATCCACAATTTCAATCAACGTCACACCGTAAGACCTTACATTGTACTTAGCGGTGGCCCATCTGAACCCTTGACGTCCTTGAAGTACACGCCGCCGTGTTACTGTTTAATTCATTGTCCTTGAGTCACTTTGTAAAATATTGTTCCATACATTTGCCTCGCGCAATTTAAAATTGTAATTGGTCTGTATTGATTGATATGAGTTTCTAAACGTTTCTAAATTCTCAGATAATGATTAATTACTAATTTATATCAATCAATGCATTGTATTAAGAGTAGTATATATTGAAGGCAAGGCCATCACCCACTCTCTCACTATAGCTATTTCTAAAAATTCCCAATATCTCAAAAAGCTGAAATTTGGCACACGTACGCTCTTGACACTAAAGAATTTGTACAAAGATCAGACTTCCATAGTAGTTGCACCCCTAGAAGAATTGTATTATATACCATAGAAAGGTGCATTTTTTCTATTCTCGTATATATATATATATATATATAAATGCAACAACAACGCATATTTTTCTACAGCACCGAAAGTACCTTACACCGGAAGTAGATTACATTGGAAGGAAGTAGTCACTTTTTGAGCGAAGTATACTTTTCAAACCAACGAAAGTATATTCTTTCTTGATTGGCACAACAAGGCAAACGCTATAGAGCGCTATAAATACCTTATACTAGAAGTAGACTCCAAGAGCTAAAAGTAGACGTTTTTTGAAAGAAGAGGATTTTTTCTGACACGCTGTAGGTATATTGTCTTGATCGAGGCCACGATAGAAAAGCTATAACAGCATCCGAAATACTTTAGACCAGAAGTAGTTTATGAATCGGAAGTAGAACAGAAGCTTTTAACCTAAAATAGAATTTTCACTATGTATTGTATTTTCTTGATCGGGCCAACAATCCAAACGATACTAGATCACTGGGAATAATTATCTAGATCGGAAGAAGATATCAAGGCGCTAAAGTTCATGCTTTTTTGACTAAAATAGGCTTCTCTGACCGTTTATGTATACATTTTTTATCGTGACAAGGCAAATTCTGCTTTGGCATCTTAAATATAATTGAGTTGAACCAGAGATGTTGCTTCACGCGCTAAATCAGAAATAACAGGCAGTGGTATTTTGTGTTGTTTTTGATCCCCTTAAACATAAAGACCATGAAACAAAATGTCCTTAACTAATGTCAACTACCGATTTTAAAATTATCATATGGTTCCATTATATTGCATCAAATGTGTTTGGCTAAGATTACTACTGACTTTTTATTTCTCCGTTCTAGATTAAAATTACAAGTGCTAATGAAATTATTCGAGCTATCCATTCATATATTAAAGAATGTTCAATAGAAGTTTGTGTATTTCATCGGTACCCACAAAAATTGTTTTTGCTTCATTCTCCAACTCCACGACCCCAAAACCACTCTTTGAACAAAGAGTCCAATTATTCTGAAATGGCACAGAAGTCTGAATAACTTGCAGTGACCATTTTCAGGAGTGTTTATTACACCATTTAAATAGGAAATGCATATGAGATACCTGTTATTCAATAGGAAATAGTGTGTAAAGCCGCGGGTAATTGCTAGTATTAAATAAAGCATTGGGAGTCCAACAGCTTTACGAATAAATACGAGTATTATATAATCTATTCTTTATTTATTGACACAAAAATATCTAGGAGCAACAATGTATGTCCTACACAAAACGTATGGTGTTCAATGCAAATTTTCTGTTAGATCCATTTCACAATATCCATCGTGGAGTATTTGAAATCTCACGTTCGTCTTAAGAGATCCAAAAAAGTCAATGACGAAGAAACTCAAAACGGACTTTTTGCATCTTTTCAAGGTATTACTCCTAGATTTCAAAATCAAGTGTAATCTAGATAATGAGGTGTTCTCATTAACTCATCTGGTGCACAAGTGAGTGTACTGCGATGTTTTATATGATCACAAAACATAGAGGAACAACAAGTTTTTCTATACTTGTCTATGGTGGGAAGATTTCATTCTTAAAAGACTTATAGGAATATAAAAGGATTTTATTAATTCTTCTCTTCTTTTGAAGGTCGTTTAGCTGTTTCCGATGGGCCAAAGAAAACTATATTAAAAATATTACATTTTGGCTTGGAATTCTTAAATTAATCATCGTATATAAAAAATAGTTTGTTGCTTCTCACTGACACAAATATATGTACATATATAAATTAAATATCACCATATTTATGGTACATAAAATGCAGCCGGTGGGCTGTTTATTTAATATTATAGTCCATTTATATTTCTCCCTTAATTTTCAAGCATGTAGATCTTTTAGTTAGTTTTAAATTTCATGCTTCAAATTTATATTTCTATCGTTATTCATTTCGTATATGTTACTAAGATATTATAGCAGTTAATACATAACACTTTTTTTATTAAATTGTTTGTATTACAGACGTTCTTGTATTTTTGAAACCGAATTATACTATTGCGTATTTGTTTTAGATTTTCAATACTTTTACTAACTTGGCTTTCAGTCTGTCCTTAAATCGCATTAAAGCAACTAAAATTTTATAGTTTTGTTCAAAAGTATTGAAAATATTTATGCTTAATGAACGACTATTAATTGTAATTCTCAAAATAAATATTTTTTGAAAATTATCAATTGTGGATTGATAATAATCGATATCTTATAAGAAATTTCTTATAATAAAAAATAAAATATAATTCCTCTACGTCATCCCAAAGACGTTTTAATCTTCTCTAAAGACATTCGAGTACTACAGAGAGTTCAATCTTTTGCTGCCTAGTTTTTATACATAGAAACCGTCACTTTAGGGCAGTAACATTTACAAATATGACACTATAATCCGAGATAGCTATAGAGTTTTTTTATCAATACAAACTCCATGCTCGGAAACGCTTCCCATCTGTGATCGAAATTTCGTTTCACAATGACGCATGTCGCACCATCAAATAAATTTGAATCTCCAAATTAAAATATTACATGCAATATTAACTATTTAATGGATCATTATACTAGTTGGACTGATCACTGGATCCTTTTTTGTCTATCCCAGAGTTGCGTAATTTATGCATTAATTTCAGTATCAATTCAATTATATTATTCTATACATTTTAAATTCTATGTATCTTGACACGTAATTTTGTTATGAGTATTAACGGCAGCAAACTATGAATACGTATTATTGCTTGTTGGATTAGTGGGAATTTTAGTACCTTTAATGAGTATTAGTTATCATTTACTGATACAAATTATTTTCTTAGTGATTTCTTTAAGTAAGTAATTTATTTACCTCAAATACTAGTAAAAGCAAAGTGATGCCAGTCCTTAACTTACAAAAAATTATGGTTTATGCTCAATAATTACCTACATTAAGTTGTAGCAAACTTGATTTCGTTTTTTTTCTGTGTCCTTAGAAACAATCTCTGACATTTTATTATCTTGATACACTACATGGTTATATGCCATAAACATCTGCAAACGAAATAAATATCTTAATTTAAACGTTTATAACTAGAATAATCAACGATGGATGAATTCCTAATGCAACACTCCAAGAATCATAACTAGACATTTATAGGAAGCGAACGGGAATAGATAGGCGTTCCTGTCATAGTTGCAGATGACCATTGTATAACATATGTTATTAATTAGTTCACAATGACTCTCACGTCTGCGGAACTGCTGCACCGGTCACTCAAGGTCACCGGTGACCGGTGACCGGTAAGTTTAAGTGCGGTGATATCTGCTTGTATCAGACCTGCGGCTAGGACCAAGGTTACATCTCCTTGAACCTCCGCCCCGCTCCACGCGTTTCCGGCCTCTGGCTCGCTTCGCTCTCACAGACCGTCGACTTATCTCCTGGAAATGTCAGGGACTCTGGTCGCTTGTGGGATAAATTATAATAATTTATTCAATTCGGTTACTACCCTTCCTGTTCCGTTGGCAATTTCATCCCTTTCTCTCATTTGTCTGGAACCTTCTAGGTTCCCATTTAAGGATGTAATAATATCGTTCATGTAATCCAATCCTCCATTTAAGCTGTAATAATGCTTTCCTAAACAGTAAAACCTCGTTTGTAAGGTTGAAATTGTCTTCTAAAATAACTATGAATATTAACTATGTGTGGTTATTAGGATCCTTTTTTAGCTTTTTACTCAAATACATCTATATTATTAACAAATTTCTTTATTTATGTACGGTAGGTATATAAAACTATTATTTTATACATATAGCAACGATAATTTTAGACTCTGGAATGTGCTTTTCGTAGATTTGAAGAACTTAAGTACTTACACGTACAAACCTCCAATATCAATCTTAAGAGTGTATTTATTTATTTTAAAAGAATTAATTATTAAATCATATGTTTTTCTCAGACCGGTGTTCTCAATCTACTAACCAAATCATATCAGCTGATTGTTTATAACATCTACTACCCAATTCAATATGAGAGTATTTCTTTATGATAGTTATAATCTTTACACTTGTCTAATATTATAATACGTTTATGAATTATGACTTGTTTTATTCCCAAAACTGTTAGAGAGGTTTTTCAGTTAAATAATAAGTAAATATTTTATATTGTACACATAATGTACAAACACGTTATGTAGAATTACACTTACACGTGGTTAGTCCAATGAAGCCATTAAACATAAAATATCTATAATTATTATTTTTCAAAAATGGACGTTTTTATCAAGTTATATAAGTTTAAAAATGCATTTTTATTTTAACAGAATTTATTTAGTTAATAAACTAAACTTTTGCTTACCTCATATTATTTCAATATACGAGTATATTACAATTAAAACAAGCTTTTTTAGTAGGTTGTTGTAAATTATATTAAATTGAATTGCACTGCTGCGCTAAATGCAATTACATGTTCGATTCAGAAACATTTATTTAAAGGAGAGACAAGTTGTACATGATCATAATATTATAGTAAAGTCTCGTAATGAACAATTGCAGCTATGTGCTATGAAGCGATTGGATATGAAATAGCTATTATAATTGTTTTTTTTTTAACTGAAGCACTTTTTAATTGTTTAGTTGCAGGCTAGAAATTTGTTATGAATATCTTCTGTAATGAGGAGAGATACCAATATTTCTTAATATGTTCATCCTAGTGTCGTATAGAATATAGTAGTACACTTGATATATATATATATATATATATATATATATATATATATATATATATATATACAGGGTGTCAATTAAGTCTGGAACCTCTTTTTTAATTTTATATATATATATATATATAAATATATATATATATATATATATATATATATATATATATAATTATGGATTCTAATTTGTAAAATTTAAAATTGGTTTTATTTTACGGAAGAAAACATTCGAATTATTTGAGAATATTTCCTGGCTAACCCCAGCACAATTATATTATAAGAAAACTTGGGATATAGTAGAAGTTAAAACAGATCAACTAACAGAAATGTTGTAAGGAAAGTAGTGTCTATAATCATATTTGGCAAACTGAACTGTCTTTATGAGAAGGTCATTGATTCCATGTGCCAGTCATTAGTTAAAAAAAAAACTTCGTTAGATATTTCTGTGTATTAGTTCCCCAGCTGTTTTTGTGGAACATTTGGGGGAAAATGCTGTAAAACAGAATTACAACATGAAATGAAACAGGTTATGTGTCAAAAATTTAAAGATTATTATGTCTGCGATTTTTATAAAGTAATTCATTTGTACTCAACTTTGACTCGGATATTGATCCATATTTTCCATCAAAAGGCCATTCAATCGGATTTACATAAGTTGAGCTGTGGGCATTATTATATTATGGGCATTATTTTTTACCATAACCTATAATGTTAATATGAATTTTGAGTTTAGCTCCATTCACCTTCGCTTTGAGCTGCATAGTGTGATATACGGTACTCTACCGATTGTTGGAATCTGGAGCCATATTCATTTGAAGGGGTCTAAAAATAGTTGTCGACGAAGAAGGCGCTCAAATCGAACTTTACATCGTTTTCGACATCAGAGACACCTGGAATATAAAAGAAGTCTGTCTCCCCAGAAGCCATCTAGTCTAATCTAGATAAAGATGTGTTCTCAAAGTCTCATAACATGCACATATTCAGTTCACTACGTTGGTTTTTTATGCTTTTCAATATTGTCACCAAACTTGCCTAAACTGCTAGTTAGATTCTAATTTTTCATTAAGCTGTTGAAAAATTTATTTGAGAAAATTATGTGACAATATTTTCTTATTTTGTAATATAATAATTGGGCATATATATAAATGTTTTATTCCGTTTTTAACGGTTATTTTAGTGGAATATTACACAAATATATATGGTATAAATACTTCACAACTAAATTTAATTTCTTAGGCAAATCATAGTTTATGGATTTGGCCAACCTTTAAAAAACAACCTATTAAACATTACAAAATTTGAAAAATAATGGTTGAATATATTTTTCCCCAACACCTAATTATACTTAAAACAAAACTTGTAGGAAATACGAGTTGGAAAAGATCAACTAAAATTTAATATGCACTTAATAGGGTAAAATTTTAAATATATTGTTGTATAACCTTTACGTGTATATTTCCTTGATAAAAGTACTGTTGAAATTTTAATAAAAATTTAAAAATAGTTGGTTTCTTGTAAATTTTGAATAATTATACAATTTATTTATTTATATCATTTTCATTTTACTAAAAGGAATTGTAATCGGAGCCTTTGTTAATAATATAGCTAGTCACACAATTATGTTTTTGAAGTTTTCCTTTATTTGCCATAACATATGTGCAAAGTTTGATATCCGTATATTTATTAGTTCTAGTTATAACAATGATTTTATACAAACAGAAAAGTGCCAGCTAGAGGCTAAAATCACATTCCTCAAACTAAGTTTTACAGAATATTTTTTGTTTGGAATCATGACCACTATCAGTCACAGTAGTTTGTGACACCCTTTTATGAATACCTTGTATAGGTCATGTGTATTCTCTTATTCTTCTTTTAAAGAAAACCTGTCTTAAAAGGATTTTTCTCATTAATCCAATCACCCAAATCAATTAGTGCGTTATCTTGGAAAAAAAGATGTTCATATAATATTAACCCTTAATGGATTCGGACGTCATCGCGAGTTCGATGAATCAGACATAAACACTAAAATCGGATTTGTAATCAACCTGTGGGAGAATATTTACTCAGTTATACTATAATAATTAGATTAAATTCTGTATTAGTAACTTAAACAGATATTTGAAATTATTGTTTTTTGAATTTCTACAAATCTTTTATTCTCAACTGAAATACATTACAATACTTTACCGTTTTTGTATCGAATCAATGAAATTTATTTTTAGGATATACTGGTTTAATAAACAGTCACATTGACGTATACAAAATAAATAAATAATTTATTCCAGGAAGCAAACTTAAGATTTAATAGTCCTCTTTTCCACTTAACATTATCTCCACCACAACCTTGAAGTAGAATATCCTTCAAAGCAGTATAAACACTTGTATAATGTGTTAATGTACTAATTTAATGTGTTTGATATTCTAATGTATAAACACATAATAATATAAGTGAGTTTATAATGACCAAGCAACTGTAAATGATAAAAAAATCTCTGAACTTGTGGCGTACCAGAAAAAATATGGTTATTTAAGGTTATCTTCAATTTTATCACTTTGATTTATTGAGGCTATTACTAGTTTTGTCTGAATACATCATGGCCTAAAAGGAGTTTTTGGTTTTCAAGCCCGTTACCTAAAGTACATATGCCACTTGAAAACTAAGTTTGACACATTATAGTGGACTAAATATTCTAATCTGTATACATAAACCCAATTTGTCTAAATTCCGTCTCCCTATGTATGTTGCACTCTATAGGATTTCTAAAATCTTTGTATTACTTGAAGTGTTTCGCAGAGGGAAGTGTTATTACAATTTATTGGTGCTCTATATAAATGGTACACTTAGAGCTAGTAGTCAGTTAACGAGTTCTAAATACGTCGATTAAAGTGTAGCACTCGTACTTCTGAACTGCTAGTAGTGTGATTATAGCGGTAATCACAACTCTCTATTCCTGCTTTTATCGAGTCTAGGATGTCGATCGGTTCGTAACCTAGACATACCAGACGACTCTGGTTGTGTCCATATTTACAGAAAACTCCACGAGGTCAACGGGACAACATGGGAATGCCGTAGACAAAACAGAATCCCTTGTGACCATCAAGATCTTCATCTTAAGATTACAGCATCTCGAGTATGTAACTCCACAAATGGAGTGTGACCACTCCTGGTATCATCTGACTGTATCCTGCGGATACAAGCAGTCAGTCCTGGTGTGGTGACAGCCCAGTCACGATTCACGACCAGCAAGTCAAGTGTATGCAGGAGCCTCAAGGTCTAACGCTTGTGTGAAAGTCAGTCAGTGCTCTGCCACGTGACCCTAGACTTTCCGATGCAATACCGATAATTGGATCTTTCTGAATCCTTGACAAAAAGTTATGACATTTGAGTGAAAATATTATTTGAACTTCGTATATTACGGACCATATAAGGATTGTGATTATTTGTATAATAAGGAAATGCCTTTATTTAAGATAGTGTCTCGTTTCTAAACGTTTTTTCAGAACACCTTGTGTTATACATTACTATAGGTACAAGTGGTCTTACAGAATTTACAAATCACTTTATTTTCAATAACATTTACATAGCGTATATTGTCAGGTGTTCACAGAGCACGTTTGACTAAACATATAGCATAATAATAATAAATTGTCATACATTTTAAAATAACTTTAAAGTTGGTAAAATAGCACAGTCTGTTTTCTTCTTTGATATTCATCTACTATGGAGCTTTTAAAATAGTTAATTTAATGTTGTGTAAATAATACATTAATGCCCAAGTATCCATTCCCCAATCACATTCAAAAGTATAAATTCAACAATATCAACATGCATATCAAGTGGTATAACTACGTAAATATAACAATAATAAATATTTAACAAACTCAATAATTGTGTATAAAAATCTAAAAGATAAAAAAATAATGGAAAATAAATATATATCAATATATAAATTATAATATATAAATAAATAAAGACAATCGATAAAAACTATAATTTACTTCGCTGTTTATAACATACCTTTTTATTTTCATTTTAAATTTTGGTTTTGTTTAAAAAATAAATCATTTCCCATATTTGGCCCTTATAGCTGAACTGTTTTCGTGCAATTTCTTTGGAATAACAACGAACTTTTATTGAAAATGTATGCGATAATCTTGTATTGATGTAATATCTTTTTATTTCGTATCTATCGATATATCTGTGCATGTGAATCGCCGAACACTCTATATAGAGTGTTTCTTCAAACAAAAAATTCCTAAAGTAACATTAAAACTAATTTAGCTTAAACTAATAATTAAATTGAAGGAACCTCACAGCAGGGTTTTGGAACTTTTGGATTCTTCCCGTGTCCTTCCTTCAGACATACCAGGATAACATAGGTGTTTGGGGAGTGCCGATGGCCGAGCGGTCCAATTCTTTTGACTTTTGGTCTGAGTTAAAGATAGCGCAGGTTCAAATCCTGTCTGTGATCCTGTGTCTGTCTTTTTATCAGTACAATCAACCTCATACTGTATCGACTCTCCCCCTTATTCTGTTTGATAAGATCCTCGCACAGGCCAGTGGGCCATGAGGACGGACAGAATAAGGCTTAAAAGGGGATCGGCCTCTCCTTTTTTTAATAAAAAAAATAATAAAATATTTAAAAAATAACTGAACTTTGGTTGATTTGAGTAACAAGTTTTTAAACCTGTACAGTCCTCTCAGCTTTCCTAGAGAAAATAATCTATGGACACTCTCAAGGATTGTAAAATTTAAAGATGATTTTAATTCAAAAATACAGAATAGTACTTTTGGTACAAAATGAAAAGTTTTCTCAAATATTGTTCAATTCTTGTTCCTGATGGTGCTCATTTTAAAGGTCTCCGGGTTTTTGAACAAGCTTATCAAAGATACGAAAAATGGACATCTCAATATCAAAGTGGTCATTGCTGAAAAAAATTCTTGAAGGTCACAAATCAGTAGACTGAGATGCGATGTTGCGGAAATTTTTATTTCTACAAATAGCTATTATTAAGTCAAGAATTTTTATATATTATACCCAGTGGCGTAGGTACCTTGGATGGCACCCGGTGCGGAAGTCGGTGGAGTCACCCCATCGAAAGTAAAAAGTGTTCAGTTCATTATTCCGTAGTTCAGTTTTAATGATTAGTGTTTTGTATAGTTTTTTATTAAGTGCATGTTTATAGAGTTAGTGAAGTGGACAAACAACATGTAGGTTGTAATTCCTGACTTAGGCGTGCCACAACGCTTTGGTAAGATTTGTTTATTTTAACCTAGTTTGTAATTATGTATTAGGTTAGTTCTTTACCTGAAGAAGAGATCAGATTGCAGATCTCGAAACGTAGTGTTACTGATTTCTTGTTTCACTGAACGATGGCAAACTTTCAACTGTAGTGCATTGATACAGAATGTTATGTCGGACAGGTTATTTTGAGCATCAATCACTACACTGATTGAAATTTGTAGACTTATTGATCATCGCAGACTAAACGTGCTCGATAAGACACAATAAAATAGAAATGAAAACTGTCATAATGTTCGTACATCATTACTTGCAGGACAATGTTAAGCTACGAAAAATACGTTTTCCAAATAATCTTTTAAACGGAAAAAATTGGTTACATACACATTACGGGAAAATGTATCATAATGTGGGTGTAGAATATATCAAAACTACACATGTACGACTATTTGATAACATACATTATCTATGTTAATAACACTAATATGTAGTCTGAAATGTGTATATCTACGATATCAACACCTTCTGAAACACTATCCTTCTACAACTATACTATTGTTAAAAAATATACAATTAGGATTATGCATGAAAAAAGTTGCTTATTATACTTTGTGGAAGTACATATTGTGCACCATGAAACAAAGTTAGCTGTTTATTCAAATAAATTATTGGAAAGCTACTTAAGATAATAAATTCATTACATGGATATTAATGAACAGGAAATTAAGAGATGTGTTTGGATTCCATTATCACTGCATAATTCATCAAGAATTCTTTCAATGCGTAGGATGGATCTTTTGAAATCTTGGTAATCTAAAAAAATACTAAAACCGTGTTAAATATGTTTTTAATTTCGAACTGAAAACCTAAAATAACAGAAAATATTTTTAGTTAGAAATGCACTAACTAATAGGATCGGAGGTTCTGAATTGTTAAATAAGGAAAACTTTGGTCCTCAGGAGTAGACTGAAAATTTGTTTGGACAATCCTGCAATTTAACGGAGACTAGCCGCGAAGCCGCGAACTTCGTCAATCACTAAGTCTCACTAACTATTGGCTACTGGGGCTTTAAACTTTAAACTTCGGTCACCCCTAGGTGATAAATGCTTCCTTAGAAACGAATTTGATAAGTTTCGCGTTCAAAACACGGAAATCTGAGAACCACAGTGAGAACGCTCTTAAATAAACTTTTATAATAAGATAATCTACTAAAGTAAATAATATTAAGTTGTAAATAAAATTACGCTACCTCAGGCTTTTCATAATATTGCTTTTAGTTTTCTACTAAAATTGTTCCATATAACTTGTGTTAGACGAAGACATTGTTCGATATGGAAGCAAGTTTTAACAAACTATAGTAAACAACTTTACTACCCTTTAAGCTTAATAAAATTGCTTACACCACTAAAAACAACCTCATGAAAGTTCCAAACCTTTCAGCAAAAGTTTAATACTTTGCTATTCGTGTTATGTCATGGTTCACTTTGAAGAAATTGTTCTCTCTATCTTTAAGGCAATAATAGGTTCCACCATTAATTCACTGGCTTTGGAAGTTAATAAAGTAGGGTTATAATAAGAATTACTATTCACCACAAAGCTAAACAACACTACAAAACCATATGAACACTTATTCGTGAAACCTACTCAGGGAACGGGGATGCTCTATGACTTGCAATCCAGCCTAAAGGTTATTTGATACTCTGTACATTTTCTGTAGTAGATTGTCATCGGTTGGGATATCCTATTTTACTCCCACCATTGACATTGCCAAGAACATTTACTAATGCTCTTTTGGAGCTCTACATTTTCAGAGTCCCCGGTGAAGTGGAAAAAAAGATTCCCTCTACGACTACGAATTACCTTATTGTGGTTCTAGAGATCACGGAATTTGAATTTGCTCAAGTAAAAATAGCGACAGCCCATAATAAAAAGACCGAGACGGACAGACCTTATAAACAGTCTGCAAAATTACGCAGGTTCACCTTAGGCTCAGTTCCATGGGTTGATAATCGAAGTCAACAACCTTTAGGACAACATATGAGTTGTGGCGGTATCCAGTTGCAACAGTAGTGCACGCTGGAGAGGTAGGGATTCAACATTTGCATGTTCCCATTGCATTCTTGTTCGAGAATAGGGACAGATGTCTCACTTAGATCACTTGGAGAGTGTCGACGTTGTATCGTCTCATCAGGTACAGATAGGCAGCAGATTCCAGCTGCCATTGTACTACAACGTTCTCAGTTGAAGATCAAGAGTTTTGCTCTATCTTCGAGAAACATCCCAGCCAGTGTAGGAGATGACACTAATTATAATCTCCATGACACAAAACGTTATCAGATCTGGTGTGATTAGCTTTATTCTGAAGATATGACACTAATCATAGTGTCCATGACATACTCAGCTGATCCACACGTTATCAGATCTGGATGATGAAGGGATGATCTAGTGTGAAGGCTTTCTTCAGAAGATATGAAACTATTCATGACGAGATAGACAAGTTGTAGTCTATCAAGATCTTCTTAGCCAGGAATGTTTTTTCCGGTGTTTCGTCTCATCAGGGACAGATAGACAGCAGATTCCAGCTTTCACTGTACTACAGCATTCTCAGTTGATGATCGAGAGCTTTGCTCTCTCTTCGAGAACCATCCCTGGCAGTGTAGGAGATGAACTCAACTACTCATCTGCAGAGGATCTAATTTACTTAATTTGTAAGTGTAATAAAGGTACTTATTGAAAGATAGACAACCACTAATGCGATGAAATCTATTGTAAAGAGACCAAACACAGAAAAAATCTGTATGAAATAAAATTAATAGGACTAAGCATGGCGGTTACACTATTCCATCATATCACTATGCAAAGACTATCCCAACAGTATCGAATAAGTAACTGAAAATTGTTGTGTTGGATATGCACATGTAAAAAATGTTTCCAAGGCCCTTGAATTGATTTTGACTATGACCAAAGCATCTCTCGTTGTTATGCAAATTGCTGGCTTGGAATTTAAAACTCCATCTCCAAATCTGGCGCCACCGCATACCACCATTTATCCCAGATCAATTTTCAACCAAGTAAAAATAACTAGGCTGATTGTTGCGGCGAATTAAATTTTCATCCGATAGGCTATAAAATTTATAAAATAAAGTCTCGAAGGCTGTCTGCAGGTACAAACTGTCCAAGTAATTGCTTAATGAATAATAAAATGGCGGTAAATTTGAGGCCGCGAGCGCGCTAGGGCGACTACAAGCCCATATCCGACACCTAACAAGCGGAGACAATACCAGCGGCGTCGCGACAGGTAGCGGTACGGAGATAATTACACGTAATCTGCAGATATTTATGTAAATGTGCCAGTCCGAGGCTCACGTGAGATAAAATGTCACCCGGCCGGAGGCTAGCCTTCACCTGCGAGCCGCTGCACAGTCACGTGACTCACAGACCGGAACACCTTGATTGATATGATATAGTGCCACGGCACATTCCTCTCGCAGGCCGGACTCGAGTTTCCCGCCCAAGCGATCAATTACGAAGTGATTTAGAATAATCACCGCTAGCAGACTAGTCATATTGGCCACTCATTTATAAGCAAGTTAATGTGATCGCTGCAAATATTTATGTATTACGAGGAAGTAGGAGTGATGAGGGAGTGCAACTAGAGAGCTGATAATTCTTTACCATATGGGATTCTGGAACTACTCCATTTTTATCACGTGCTTTCACTGACTAACCCATTTTTTGTAACCAGTGTGTGGTATGATGAGCTTCCTTTAGAAGATATAACAGTAAGTATAATGTCCATGCCATACTCATGTGTATGCAATACCGTTGTACGTTAGTGTTCGATAGTAAGTTTACGTTATTCACTTGGCTCATATGTCCCTAGTGTCCCTATCACTAAAGCGGTAGTGTGATCGTGGAAAATAGTAATATACTAGTGGGTAGTAGGAGTGATGAGGGGGTGAAACATGAGAGCAAATAAATCTTATCACGACAGCCATCTGGGATTCTGGAACTACTCCATTTTTATCACATGCTGTTTACTGACCAACCTACTTTTTGTAACGTGAGTGCTTATGTAATACTGCCAGCTATTAGTGTTCAATAATTTTATAGTAAGTAGGCGTTAGTCACCTGACACATATGTTCCTAAAGTGTCCGTGAAACTAAACCGGTAATGTGATCGTGGAAAATAGTTATGTATTACTAGGAAGTAGGAGTGATGAGGGAGTGAAAAAAGAGGGCAGATAAATCTTAGTCATCTGGGATTCTAGAACTACTCCATTTTTATCACGTGCTTTTACTGACTAGTCCACTTTTTGTAACGAGTGTGCTTAAGTGATACCGTTGTATATAAGTGTTCGATGATGGTATAGTAAGTTTACTTTAGTCACTTGGTATATAAGCTGCTTAAGTGTCCCTGACACTAAACCGGTAACTCGATCGTGGAAAATAGTTATGTACGAGTACTAGTGGGCTGTAGGAGTGATGAGGGGCTGAAAAGAGAGAGCAAATAAATCTTTGCCATATGGGATTATGGAACTACTCCATTTTTACAACATGCTGTTTACTGACTTACCCACTTTTTGTAACGGGAGTTCTTATGTAATACTGCCAGCTATTAGTGTTCAATGATGGTATAGTAAGTAGACGTTAGTCACCTGGCACATATGTTCCTAAAGCGTCCCTGACACTAAACCGGTAACTGTACAGGTAAACGTTCTCGATAATATACTAAAAGTTGTGTCTATGCTACTCCTGTGGGTTCTAGACATACACGATAAACACCTATCACCACCAACATGAGAAATATTCATTCATGCAGTTTTTCATGACTTAATATTCTGTGAGGCCAAAGGGTGATAAACATAAATCTTATTTTGTAGGTAAGATTATTCGAAGATTTTGAAAATATTTTACCTTTTATCCTTGGTACCACAAACTATTTTAAATAGGATGTGTCTGAATATTATTGCGAAACTAGCTTAAATATACTAAAACATTTTCAGAATAATTATTTAATATGATAGAAATGAGTTTTGAGTTTCCTTGTAACGCTTAAACTTTAATAAATTACTTATGGATTGATTTCAACAAAGAGGTACTATGATCTATGATGTTAACAGTGAAATGAGGCAAGACCTAAGACCATATCTTAATCATACTTTAAAAACAATTTTGGACGTCTAAGGATTCGTATGTTTGAATATTTTATATCTACATAATATTCAGTAATTTTAACCAAGGATAGTTATTTAAGAAGATTTAAGCGAATGGATTGGATGGAGCACAAGCGCTGTTAAAATATTTCACCTATCTATTCAACAGTAATTTTAATTGTATTTATTATGATAAAAATTGGCAAGCACTATGTATTAGGATATTTTAATCAAGGTTTGGACACTGGAATGTGTTATTAAACTAGGGAGGCTCTGTTCCTGGACACTTTGCAATAAAAGTATCTTCGAGATCGTATATATTTTAGGAATCGCTAAGTAAACCTTTCAACCTACTGATGGAACCAAGGATCATAGTTATGTTTCTATATATCAACAACATTATGAGTGATCTTTCGTAAAAAAATATAAATATTGCATATGGCAAATTTTAACTGAAGGCGATTTAAAGCATCTTCTGAGCCAAGGAGACATCGTTTCGGAGTCAAAATTTTTATTATGCAGTGAGGTCTCTAGAGGCAATGTGCTTCCATAATGATCAGAATAATAGGAACAGTCATGTATCACCATTCAGAGACCAGAACTTCAAGAATAGAGCCTAAAAAAATCCTAGAGCTCGAGGAGTCATACAGGTTAGGTACTCCCAGAGGTAGAGGAGACCTTCAAAAAGCTGGAAGCTAAGAGATCTGGAATTTTGAGAAGCAGGGATTTTCGGAAGTTTTGTATGCATTTATTAAATCTAAAGTCGGTGTAGATTTTCTATGAACAAATATTACCCAAGAATACATGAATGCTTTATATAAATGAAGCACAACTATTTTCAAAGACACACTCCTATTTGGATAATCAAAGTGTTATAAAAAAGTGAAGTAGCTTTGTTATGGGTCGCGTCCTTTAAGAGTTAAAGGATTAACTTTTACAAACAATGAACTTGTGGTTAACAACATTTTTATGTTGTAATTTGACGGAATCATAGGACGAAATGCTGCAGTAGATAAGTTCCTAGAATGTGACCTAGAGGGATTGCTTGTTTCTTTATTATTGTTGTAGTCGTTCTTACTATATACAATTATAACAACTTATTAATCTCCCCTCCCCCATATGCCTTTATAAAGTAAGTATTAGTATGGAAAAGTGTAAGTTTAGTATATTCTAGGATTGGGTTTAACAACATTCAATTTTTTTATTCATGGCTCATTCTCTGTCCCCAACTTAACCTTACAAGTAATCACATTCACTTGGATAGAAAATTCAATTAACTATGTTTTAACAATTAATCAAGTAAGGTTCACTTCATTCACTGTCATGATAAATGTTTGATCATATGAGCTTCCCAATAGGCAAAATAAGGCATATAATTATCAAATACTGTTAGAGAACAAATATATAGTGAAACATTTTAAACAACACTCTTAATCTTAAATGGATTTAATGATTATTTCCGTTGATCTTAAAAAAAAATTATTTTGATTAAGTAAAGTTAAATTTGTTCAGTTTTGGGATACCTGCAATATTAATTCAAGTGATTTTTCTCTTAAACCTAAAAGCTTCCAAAGTTAAATTTAGTTTATGTTCAGTATTACAGTATTATATTGAGTATAATACCCTTCTGGAAATTATCATAAATTAAAATATATTATTCATTTTATAACTAAGCAAACTAGAACATAATTAAGTAATTATGGGCATGGTTTTACTATAAATATAATACGATAATACGTTCTTTATAAAAGAACTTTATAAAAGTTTTGAAGATTTCCTATCTTAATAATGTTCAACCTTGATTAGATCCTTGTAGTATTGGGGGAAAACGCCGGCGCCAGCCATAATAACGGCAATATTACGTCTAGAAATCTGATTGGTTAGATTCAAGCTCCACCTATTCTAAATTTCCGAAGTTGTACACAAGGTCAAATCATGCACGTCGCGTCCCGTCGGAGGACCACAATTTAAATACCACATACCAAGGACGTCACATTTAATTATGTATCAAGTATTTTATTTTATTAGTGGCACAAACAAACCAATTTGTTGTGAAATAAATACGATATTTCACAGAACACAACATGGAGGAGAGAAAAGGAAAGAATATGTATACAAACCGGTTGAACTTAACTTTAAAGAAGATATTTTGTTTCTTTAAATGATGAATGATTTGAGAGGAAAGTAGGATTTCGGATTTGGATTTGCTCACCCTTATATGTATGCTTGAGCAACTTTTTCAGTTTTTATAAATTGACTATTTAGAAATGTGTTTTTATTCCCGAATGTTTACTAGGGGCTTTACAATTAGTATGCTACCATTCGCTATGCCTTTAGGTTTGTGACACCTGATGAAGAGTGTAGATTTCAATCCACGAAACGTAGTGTTCTATTTTGTAACTTCTGTAAAGGAATTATTACAAAATTAAGAGAATAATTTAATGCTTTATCCAGCATACTAGTATTTTTCATATTTTAATATAGTGTTTTTGTTAAATACAACCAAAGTTAATTGAGTCTATAAACCCATGTAGAAGAACGACTCTTCTATAATATAACTTTATATAAATACTTTTTTTTAAATTTACTTTAATCAAAACAAAATCGTTTCACTGTGGATAAATTTAATTGGCGAAATTATTTGATTTGTGTTCAATATTTTCTTGTTCAATAGGATCTTTACTCAGTTTCGTTTAGTGATACTTTTATCACTATCCGTTCTTGACACATTTCGAAGATGAAGTGCTTCCTCCACCATTACGACGTCACCTCCACATATCCTCCACGTGGCGAAGGCTCACACCAGATTGAACACTCGGGAAGACGACGCTTGAGCGTTGCCTCGCTCACAATTGGTCATTGTCCCCATCCAATGTCGGCAGCGTAATCTTGCGTTCAGGCAATCTCTCCGGAATTAGCAGCGTGATGGAGGAAATGACGTGGAATGACTTCCCTTGACGACCTCCCTGCTGTTATATTGCCGCCGGCTGCAGGTTGATGGGAACAGTGACCCTCACTACATCACTTCCGATTGGATTCCTTCCTCATGGTACATTACATGCCCAGGAGGTAAAGAGAATATACCGCGTTTTGTATAAACTAACTAACTGAAAGTTAAATTGTTTTTCAGTGTCTTGACAGCTACATTAGATAGTAAATCATAAATATGTGGGCTATCATATTAAAAAAAGTTATGATACGAGACATATCGTTGCAATCTGGTTGTTTCAATTTATTACGAGTATTTTATTAATAATATGATGAGGTTTCTATTAAGAATACTAAAACTATTACTATCACAAGATAACTTTTGAACAAGTACGAAATTCAAACAATCTATCTCAGGCTTATTCTTCACACTACAAAAGTTTTTCAAACTGATATTTATTTCTATAGTAGTTCATGACATATTTTATGTATTGCTAAATCTCAGCAGAGAACATATAACATCAAATTAACAGGAATAAAGTTTCGTAAATTTTTGTATTATTGTAGGAAAATAACAAAATTATATAGTGTTATAAAAAATATAGTGTTATTCTGATAATAGTATAAATGCAAAAGTGCTTTTGTTTATATTTTTTCTACTTTTTATATTTTGTTCATAACTACTCAACCGATTGTAAAGAAATTTTACACGGACATTCTTATGGTTCCTGGAATAAACATAGACCTATATTATTTTTAAAATCCTCCGGGCTGAGCATTACTGGTCTGTAAAGCAGCAAAAATCCCATCTTGGTCTCTAAAGTTGTGAAATATGAATTGGAAGAGCCTGTTAAATGTAATCAACTATTCTGTGTAAGCATTGTATTATGATAGCACGATCATGTTTGTTAAATAATAGTTTTACTTTTTTATATTTTTAGAGTGAACACATAAAAAAAGTAACAACACTTCTTATTTCAACATTACCAATGAGGCAAACCAATTGATTTGTTTTGTGTTGTAATTAATAAACTACATTTGGAATACGTATGTTTAAGGTTTTTAATTTGGTTTCCTTAGATATTGATGGAAGGCATATTTATAGCACATGAATGAGCACAATCGAAGGGACTAGGCATTAGCTTGATTCAATAAGCACACTGTACACTAAATGTAATTTTTATGACAGAAAATCATCGAGGGGACATCACATCCATTTCTCACTAATGAGGTATGCCATATTGATTATGTATATGAATATTGATATAGTTCCTACTTTAGACCGAGGAAATAGTAAGATGTTGCTAATATGTACTTTACTATATCATTTATCATCTTTACATATGAATGACAGCTGTTATAATTTAAGTATTGACATGTGTAAGTACTATGTTGATTATAATTTTAAATTTTCAAAAACAATATATATATATATATTTTATATATATATACATGCAATTTAAAAAAACTGTACTGTTTTAAATCTAACCTCTTGGTAAAACTATATATATATATATATATATTATATATATATATATATATATTTATATAAATACACCTGTTATCAGGTTATACACCAGTAGTTAAAATTAAATATATTTCCAAATATATATTGTTTTACGGGGGAAAATAAAAAACACAAAAATCGCTTTGGAAATATAACTAATTTTAACAACCTAAAGTATAAATTATTCACAATTTTTCATAGCGTTTATCTTAATTATTAACATTCAAAAATGAGTAAATGGGTGAGTATATGACTATTTTCTTTTAAAAATTATCATAGAACCCTACCGTATTACATAATAAGTGCTTTAACTAAGAAAGTTATTAACTTTGACTTGGAGTTCCTATAAGTTGATCTAAAATAGGTTGTTCTACTGTAATCGTAAAAGTTATTCAAACAAATACACGGAATGTTGCATAGAAATTGCGGGCGCGAAGCTGCAGGTATGTGCTAGTAGATTAATAAATTGTAAACACTGTTATCATTATTGGAAATTTTGTATTCATTGTTTTACTTCTATCTGATTTATTGTGATACTACAATATTTTCTTTGTTTCAGGTATGTTTTATATTTTTTGGTATTTTATCATAGACAATTTTGTATTATTTACTAAGAAACATCAAAATAATCAAATAATTGAGAAGTATTATTCTAATAATTATCTAAATGAAACAAAATACTTCGCGAGAGTTAATCTATGTATGTCAGCCGCTTTCTTTATTATTATAAAAGGAATGAGACCTTGAAATTCCCTACGTTAAACTCTGCTGATATAATGCTACCTAGCAACATTGCTGAAATTACGTACATAATATGTTTCGATAAGAAATAAACTACAATTGCTCTAAAATATTTTTATAGTTTTACATAACAAGAGTTGTTTCATTCCAATAGCTTACCAAAACTTATTTTAAAACTATGTAGAATGTGTCTACGTAGCTGCATTGTTAATTTATAATCACATCATTAGTGATTCAAATAAAGGAAATTGTGCGAAATATATATCTTAGGAGTGTCAACATTAAAAGCCATCATCATTATAAATTAGTTAACTGTAAGTACTTCTGTTACCACACAGGCAGTGACAGATGCACAAACATAAGTACTGACTGCGCTTTGTTCTTTTGGGCACCAAAATAATAGAGTTCACTCTTGGACCAAGATTGTCCAAGACTTGGTACTTGAACTATGTACCAAGTTCCAAGTCTCGAGGACTTTTCTATCAAGATTTATCTTACAGACAGACCAACAAAAACAAGGACTAACTAATCTTTGATATCTTAAACTTGTCCTTGGACCGACAGGAATCTATGTATCAACTTTCTGGAGTCCTTTTACGAAGTGTTGTCTCACAGACAGATGGGTGGACTTATCTTTGATCTTTCGACTCTAAACGAAAAGTATTCCAACTTATACCGAAATCAACATATTTACCAAACAAACCTCTAAGACCTTTTCACCAAGAGTTATTGCACAGACGGCCGGCCCTGCGGACAGTCAACGGTTGCGACCTTCAGAAGACCCAGTAGGTACTATAATAATTTATTTGTAAATATTATTGTGTTTAGAGGTTTCTGTTAAATGTTATTCAAATTTAAGAAGTATAAGTTGGTACAGGGTGATTTAGCAAAGGATAACGAGCTATCCATAATACAGGCATTATTCACAAATCATCGTCTTAGAATTCATTTTTTGACAATAAGTACAATTTACCCAGTTCTCTTCTGACATAAACAATGAATACATCTAACTTATAAAAATGGAAGAAACAATAATTTATTTTTAACTATACAGGTTTAAAATTGCAGCTACAAAATTGAGTAGTTAAGATCCGAATGTTTTATTTAGAAATATTTGTTATAAATCTAAAGTAACAATTAAAAACTGATGATTAATAACATATTAACAGTTATCTATTTACAAGTAGATCTCACCTGCAATAAAAACTTCTTCCTTGGTTATTAAAAAAATGAGTTTAAGATGTATCTTTCCCACCTTGAAACACACACACACACACACACACACACACACACACACACACACACACACACACACACACACACACACACACACACACACACACACACACACACACACACACACACACAAGCACTAACTCTAGTATGTGTGCAGCAAATCTAGTCATGTATTCAGAAGTTTTAATGTTTATTTGTAATTATTTAGATATTTAAGAATGTTGTTAATTATTTATTTCTCATTTTTAGTTTGTTTCTGATTCTTTATTTTTTCTTACATATTGCTGGTTACATTTTCTTCTTTTTACATATGGTTGTTTGTTACATTTTTTATCACTCTGTTATTGTTTCTTATCACACATTCAAAATTTATTACTGTTGCTCATTTTGATATTCAACTGTTTTTTATTGTCTTTCCTATTTTTTTATTTTGCGGATTGTTTGTTAACTAACTTGTATCCCTCACTTCTTCATTTTGTCGTTGACTATTTATTTTTACACTGTTGATTATTTAATTGTAAAAGTAAATATTATTATTGTTTATATTATACTCGTTAATACTCTTTTCTAACTTATTTAATTTTACTGCAGTTGTAATCCCGTTGAATAATAAATAAATGAACACAAAAAGATCTCCGAATCGACAACAGAGTTACCATTAAGATCGGAATGTGTAACCACATCCATTTAATTGCAAGCTAATAAGGAGAGGGCGTAGTTTAAACTTCACTGGCAGTAATTTTTAACCATAAAGCTAGTGTTCCACAAAGGATTGCGTACATTTCACTATGCAGGTTGCTCCAGATCCGAAGTGCCATTGCTACATATCTCTTGACTTTAAGTGCTCAATACTTTGTAGGTGTTCATGTTCTTTTGTGTTACGCCTTATTGTTCTGGCGCTGTTGTCATTAGTTGTGTAACACTCAAGTTAATAACAGTTGTTAGCTTCTTTTATTCCAATTTGGGATTTTATTGACACTTGCTGTTTTGTAATCCGGAATGTGCGCATGCCTGACCACCAACTGTTAATGACACGTGTGTACAAGTAACGGTAGGTTCCTGTATGTCTTTACGATATTGAATGTTGTGTGTACTGACTTCTCAAAACACATAAACGCGTGTTTAATTGACTGATTTAATCCAATAAAGTTACCTAATTGCAAAGGATTTACATGGGCAGGGTACAATAAGCGGACCCGGTTTTTTATATCGAAGAATGTAATCATCGATACCTAATATTCGCATCTCAAATCCTAGACTATCAATCGATATAAAATTATCTATAGTCCTCAATAATAATCATTTTTTAAATTAAAATATGAAAATATTTACAGTGGTGGAAAAAATTATTATAACAAAAATTATTTTGTGTATTACAAGCAATAACAATTATTTTTTAAATTAAAATATGAAAATATTTACAGTGATCGAAAAAATTATTATAGCAAAAAATATTTGGTGTATTATTGCAAGCAATGTCTTGTAGGTTTCTAAAATTGACTGCCAATTTTAATAATCGAATGTTACTTATGTAAAATTGAAACATTACATTACGTGTATTATTTTAACCCTTTCCGGGCCAGACGGCAATATATTGCCGCCTTGATATTCGTCGTTTTCTTAAATAAATACGACGTCAAATGATTAAAGTTTTATGTTTTTTTTATTCCCTGGTATATTTGTAGATAATTAATATGAATATTATTTTTATTTTGGAGGTCTATGCATTTTTATTTCGTAATTGTCACGTGACATTATCAGCTGACTCGATCTATTGTTGTTAATTCTTTATGCTTTAGTGTAATCGTACTATTGTATACTGGATTCTCCTTTATTATTTTATTTTGTGGTTGTAAATATTAGTAGTGTTAGTAGTTACCTGCTTAGCTATTGTGTGTAGTAGTTACAATGACTAACAATTTGAGATCTCACGGGAGTGAAATTGTAAGTTGCATATTTGTAAATAGAAAAAGTGTAAATAAATTTCAAATAAAATTGTGTAAATATTTCTTGGTAAATAGTGTTTTTAACTGTATTGAAACTGTTTATGGATCCTACAATCATCTGTTTACCGGTACATCCATAATGTGAATATTTATTTTAAGTTTCTTGCAGTGTAAGAGTCAGTTGCTGTATCACTTGTTGCGAAGTACAATTATGCGTATTTATACAAAATGTGTCATAAAAAATTTATTTATGAGAGAAATTACACAACATTTTGTATGGTTGTTCCTTTATAAATTTAAAAGATAATAAAATAGCTTCCCACGGTAAAATTATTTTTATTTTTTAGTTATTTACAAAACAAATAAAAAAATTAAAAAAATGTTATGTAATCTATTAAAACAAAATTTTTTTTTAAATTTTAAATTACTTAAAACTACATCTATATATTTCTTGTTGATAGTATATATCTATACGAGTAATTTGGTGGAACTTTTAGGTCATTCTCTAATTGTTATGAAAAGTTATAAATTTTAATCTTAGAGACTGCAAAAATCGCCAATTTTAGCCTGGCACTTTTGACTAGTCACAGGGAATATGATATGTGAAAAAAATTTGCAACATCTCATATTTGGTCCTGGCCCTGAAAGGGTTAAAGTGTTTACAGTTGTTGATATAGATTAATTAAGTTAATTGTTCAAAGTAATTAATCAGTATCGATTAATTATATCGATGGTTGTGATTAAGTAATATCGTTTGCCAATTTAGATATAAAAACCGGGTCCGCTTATCGGACCCTATCCATTTACATCAAGTAATATTTGCTAAAAAAATAAAAAGTTTAATACAATACTTCTATGGATAACGTGCAATTGGCGTCCTAGGTTAAAATTAGAATTTTAGAATTTTTACAATTTTACGTTGTATGGTGGTATGTTGTTTTAACGTTTTCGTCGCTAACTCAAAAATATTCCCTTTTCATATGAAAATATGAGTTTCAATAAAGTTTTATATTCAATCATTGAGAAATTTGTAAGTTATCTACTGATCTGTTCGAAAAACAAACACGTTTTCTTTGTCATTGTTTTCTTTCATGTTGAACTTGAAATAAATCAGAAAAGAACCAAATTTAAAAAAATGCTTGTACAAGGTATGTTTTCCATTACAATGTAATATTCGGACCTACGAAATATATTCTAAAACTCAAATTCTCGAAGTCAATAATTTTTATTATTTGGATTACAATGTTAATAATAAAACTATACTATACACCAAATCAAAATAAATGAATAGATTTCGACTTAATTTTGAAATTTTTTAAAACAACTGGTTTATTTTTATTCCAGTAATAATAGAAAAACATGTATTCAAATTTATAAAGTACAATAGTAATAAACGTAAAACTCTTGACTGAAGCATAGCCATATAATATGACTCTCACCCACTCACTATCAACCCACCTTAAACGCACTCTTGCTTCTTTGATATTTTTTTACAAGTAACTACGTTATTCTCGTATTTTTTAAATCGTGTTTCAGTGTTTAAAATATTTACAATCAGAAAATCCTAAATTAACAATTCATTTATTTAACTAATTTAATAACAGGCAATCTTGTTTATCAGCATTACATTTAATTATGCTAAGTTCTGCTAATACAGTTAATGTTTCAAAGGTTGTCATTAAATAAAATTATTGTAATAGAATAATAGTATTATTATGTTATTAACTCCACATTACAGGGTTATCCTTACATTAGTATAATGAATAGTCAACTAAAACGGTTTTATAATTATTTTATTGTCATACACGTGTTTCGGTGTTCAACCATCACCAGTTTTAGTAATAATAAACATAATCTTTTAATAAATAATAAACAACTAAATATAGACATGTTTATAAAAAGTTTAAGGAACATATACAAGCTTGTAAAACAATTAACATGTCTATAATAATATCAAATTTCGCTGAACACTTATTAGAAACTGACCATACCTACACAAATGTTGAAAAAACATGGAATTTTTAGACATCGAAAGGAAAGGAGAAATATTAAACACGAAGAAAACAAATTACGTATCTATCTAAATTATAATAAAGATCCTCATAAAATTTTAAATAGCAATCTGAAAAATAAGGCAAATCCAATTTTTGAAAAAATTAAAGTATTAAATACAGAATACTAATCAAAAGGACAATTGTATCATATAAATTTAACATCTGTTTAAATGGTCCACATGTGTTTATTTAGTTGTTTATTATTTATTTAGAAGTTAATGTACTCTGATGATGGTAGAATACCAAAATACGTGTATGGCAATAAAATAATTTAAAAAAGTGTTTTAGTTGACTATTCATCATACCAATATTATATAACTTGGTTTTTTTGTCCATAACACGTTATTGATTAAAAATGTCCCTGCACTAATACTTTTTTGTAATGTGATGAATGAAATCATATATAAATTAAATTGCTAACTTGGTAATTTATCAAACTGTTGGGGAACGAGCACAAAGAGGATTATCCAGAAATAAACAATATTGAAAATATTGACAAGAAGGATGAAGAATGGCGTGTTGTGACGAGGATGACGTCATTGTACCACGTGACCGGAACTGCTGATGGAACTGTCCACAACTCATCACTTCTGACCGGCTGAATGTGCTCATTGTTGCTACGTCATTCTATTGGATTGCTTTTGTTGGTGACTAGCCATCGATTACCTCGTTGTTTGACACTGTTATATCGAAAATAAATGCTGCTCTAGAGGATTATATAACTATATGGTGTATAACATGTTATACTCAAATGAGATCCATTTTCAATTTAGTTAATCTTGTAAATAATCTTGTAGTTGTTACAATTGTGTGCTTTAAGAACTTAGTTTATTGACAAATAACTTTACTGTTTAAACTTGTAACAATTAGAAACATATAGGACTTTTTGAAATCGGATGTACAATACTGTATTAACTAATAGAAAAATTGTTAAAATTAAAGTAAAAAACAAGTACTTTTGTACCTATCGTACACTTTGCTTCGTTTCTAGTCTGATTGTATTTTTTTTTACTTTGAAATTAAAACGTAACTGGCTAATATAATGGCCAATTATTTTTTTATAGACAGGTACTTTATTTAGACCTAGTTGTGTTTAAGAAATTTGTGGCTTTACTTGCTTGAAATATTAAATTTACGTAAATTAATATAGGAGCAAGTCTTTATGTATACAGTAAAACATAACGGTAACAAAAATAAACATGTTATTTTAAAAATTGGTTGTATTGTTTTAGATTAATTTTAACTAATTTCTTAAGTATTGCATACAGGTTGTATTTTACCCTGTGTATAATGTTTGATATCTGTTTTGGAATAATTTCACATTCCATGTGCACAATTTATTTGGAAATTTATTTACTTATGGACAGTTCAGGTCTTACCATTGTACTTTAGCATTGTTAATGTTTGTATTATTGACTCCTAAATCAGTTGCAATAATTAAAATTTCCAAAATTACTGTACCAAATCTTATAGAAACTCCTTGAAAGCGAATACGCATAGAAGCGAAAATATTGTGTAATATTTACTATGGCTACATCAATGAAACTGTAAAAGGACATTTATGACATATTTTGTAATCATTTAAAAAATAATCCGACAAATCTTTCCGATTTCTAAGTGCTTTTTTATGTTTAAACAAGTTTATATGAAATTTGACGCGAACATATAGTACATGATGGTCATTACTTAGTCTCTATATCTGTGTTTAGTTTTAACTACTGATTCCTGTATTGCTTTATAAAATACAAGTTATGGCTGGATTTTAAATGGTTCAATGGTATCGGAATGGTCGCAAGCATACGTTTTGTATTTGGCATTAATGTTAGTATTAATAACCCACAGATATTAAATTACAGTATTCACATGTATAGCGTTTATACGACACGATTTATTAAAAAATAATATTTAACTATAGACGTATTGGGAAAATAAGCATCGTAAATTCATACTCATATTGTGAAATTTTTAATCAAAAGAACAACTGTACAAAACATCTCCATATAACTGCACTACTGTGTGGGGGTGAGTGTCTATTTACACCCAGGGGAGTATGTACGTAGTGGGGGGGGGGCAAACCAAATTTAATCGTCTATTAAATTTGAATGAAATGCCAAACAGTATTATCATGTTTATTGCCAAACATGCCTAACATGCATACTTATCCATCTCACATCAAACTGTACACATTATGTAAGACGAACAGTTTGATTACCTAAACATGGAATCAATTTATTTGTGTTTTACAAATAGTCTTCAATTTATGGGTGACAATACTCGCCATTTACACATTATAGACAAATGGATAATAAGAAATTCTGTATTTTCATTTATTAAATTACATTCCGTTGAGATATATCACATCATACAAGAGAGAGGTTAAGAGTAATTTCAGGTCCTAGTTTAGACTTAATAATAATTATTATTAGCAAGTAATTTATTGCTCAATTTAAAAATTGAGTATTGTTTACGCTGATTTGCATAGTTTTTTGCTAATATTTCGATTTAATAAACAGCTGTTGTTTTTAGTAGTTATACTTAATTATGGCTATTTATTATAAAAATATACATGAAAATTTAAGGTATTGTGTTTTTATCTTTTATCCATGCACTTGAAGTTGATAATTCTAATTTAAATTAAAATTTTGTTTGGTCTTTGGGCTGAAACAATACAAGTACTTCAATAAAATATTATTCTAATACATATATTATTCGATCTAACAACAATATGCCACAAATATGTATAAAATTACATCTGGATTAATAATTATGTTTTCACATTCAATTAAACAGTTCTATTTAATCTTAAAGACACCAAAGGTTTAATTTGTACATAAACAAAAACAGTTTGTTGCAATAACAAAAAAGAGGTATTTTGTCCTTTTCTATACAAGAGAGAAAATGTTTAAATGGAGATACCATGAGCAGGTTCTTTAAAAATAATATCCTAAATACCTTGTATATATTTTTATACTTAATTGAATAACTCCAAGGATTTCAGGAACAATCGTACTGATTGTACAGTATCGAGGAATCCTGAAATCGAAGTCTTTAGATTTTATGTTAACGTTATAATGTATTGATGTAATAAATAAGAATTATGTATGTATTTTTAAACGAAGATAGGCATAGTCTAGGTACATATTGTTCTAGTGTTTACTGTTAATAGCTTTAGACGTTAAGCATAAATTCGAATGGCTTTTATTTTACTTTTTGCGCTAGCATGACTACTTTAGGTCAGAATTAATACTTCTGACGCTTTGGTTGAAATGACCATGTTACCCCGATCAAGAAAGTATATTCTTACACAGCTTTCATAAGCCTACTTCTGTAAAAGAACAACTAAGATAAGTTTGACAAAAGTCATAAAATCTGTATCAAAATTAGATAGTAACTGCATATTATCCAATTACTTACTTCCAATAATTAATTATTTCAATTATAGTGTATTAATAAACTCTGGCCTCACCAACGACAAATAAAAGATTAAAATAAGAAGTATTGTTACTTTAAAGCTTAATCTATGTTTTCAAGACTAATAATGTCAAGAAATAAAATTAGAGTGTGACTTAAATAATTAAATGTATGAATGTGTTTTCATATTATAATGGTTGCATAGAATAGTTGATTACACAAGTGTTTTTTAAATTAATAACATAATTATGTTTGTTCCAGTGCATTCCTTATGGGATAAATAAAAACCTATGTACCAAATTCCATGTCTCCATCTTTCATACATCTGATTTACTTTGTTGGACTTTGAGTCTGAGTTAGAGATAGCGCAGGTTCGAATCCTGTCTGTGACCTTTGCACTTTTTCTCAGTACCATCGATCTTGTACTGTATCGACTCTCCCTCTTATTCTGTTGGTAAGATTATCGCACAGGCCAGTGGCCTATGAGGACGGATAGAATAAGGTTTAAAAGGGGATCGGCTTCTCCTTTAAATTAAAAATAAGTATGGTTTTGTGTGTGTGTGTGTGTGTGTGTGTGTGTGTGTGTTTTATAAGTTATGAGAATTTATCTTGCTACGAATTGTTTATAAAGCCTACAAAACAAGGAAATAAATCTTTCAAATAATATACGAATCGTACAGCAGTATTGTAAGGGACGATTCTCTCATAGACCACAACAGGATGTCTTAGTTTCCTTATCGGCCAGACTACCATTAGTGAAAACTGGTTTATTGAAAATTATGTCACGACATTATATTCCAGAACGATATTGTATTAATATTAAAGACAGTGTCGGCAAGTTAAGCCCACACCGAGAAGTAACAATGTGTCCGAGTTAACGATACCGCAGAGGATATAAACAAGCGCGATATAGAGGCTGGAAGTGGTTCAATGCCATAGACAGGTAGGGTCTGTGCCAACAATGTCAGAGGGCTGCGGGTATCGTGTCGCGGAACTCCAATGTCAGGAGCTCTAATGTCAGGAATGTCACAGCTCCGCTGCACACTGTCAGGGAAATATATCTATAACAGTTATTCACCTTTATAACTACAATCGAGGTTTTCTTCCGAAGGAAACAGTTCGCGTAAGATTTATTACATCGTTAACGTAAATAAGATTTCTCGTGGTGATTAATTTCTGATTTCTTGAATGCAAGGATATGAGGAATGTAATACAAGCCACACTTCCACGATTAATGAGCTATGGTGTTAAATTAATGACTAAATACATTGTTTTGGTTGTATTCAAGCATAAATAGGTCATATCCCACTCTGCAGAGTTACTAACAGGTCTGTGCATTTCTTATCTGTGACATCAGTTTGATATTACACTACAGCATTCGTAACTTTATGTATTTTACAGGTATGCCACATGTAGGAAATGTTTTGAATAGAACGATAGTAAATTTCCCACACCGCAAATATTTTACCTATCTGACACTTTTTGAATAGTTTATGTTTCATTGTTATTTATTATAGCCCAAAACAAAAAGTGTTTGAAAAATCTCAGGTCATTTGCAATGTTTGTTCTTACGTGTTTTTTGTTATTTCCAGATAGTGGGCTTATAAAAATTTTGTCTAGTATACAAAATTGAAGGAATAATTTTGTACACAATAGCTACACGATAGCTAAGTCGTTGTCTAATTGTTCCTTATAGACAACGAGTAAACTTCGATCATAGACAGTATTTGTATATAGCTTGAATAAGTTCGTAAGCCAGTCTTAACCTATGAAATGTTTGAAGACTGCGGCTATTCACATTCGAGCTAGAATTTGTAATTCAACTAATTCCCAAAATATACCAAGACAGAAGCATTTGTTCATATATATTACGTAATTATTAATTGCTTTCAAGGTTCCAAGATGCCTGCTTTTCAACATTTTGAAGGGGAATGGTTATGCATATAAGTTACTATGCATTATATCCCAAAAAAAGTGTTCTATAACTCTCAAGTTACGTACAATAATGTACTTCTTATATCACGTATATTTTCCACGTAGTTGACCGTACAAAGTTTTAACTACTATACGACATTTCGGGAATAACAGTGACCAAGGTAACCGTAGTTTTTAATAGATTCAGACTAAAATTCGAACGAAGGAAGTATTTGTGTATAGTATGGTTGAGTTTCTTGAGTGAGAATCAACCAATAAAATATTTCCAGATGGCAATCATTCGCATTTGGGAAATATTCTTACAATCTCACACAGATAAATCAAAATTGACACTTTTCATCAAATTTTTAGTAGTTCAACTAACATTTATTTATACTTATCTTCGATAACCTTTAATGTTTCAAGAAGGGTGGCTCTTTAAAGTTTTAGAAGTAACTAATTGAACCGTTATAAGTGAAAACGAATGTAAACACTCCCAAACACAATTTTCGGATTAATTGAAACTAAATCAAGACTACATTTTTGTAAAGGACCTAGTCTGTTTATAATAATTTTAAGGAATTAAGGAATTTCTAAATATTTAAATGTTACGATTATATTAACAAGGCAATATTAAGATTTATCGTAACATAATCTTTAATTTTTCATTTAGATATGACGGGCACATGTGAAATAAACCTTTTTCCAACTGAGTAGAAAGGATCTCTTATATCCAAATTGTAAATATATATTGTTTGGCAAAATAAAGACAATTCCGTTTTCTACCCATTTTGAAGTTCAAAACTAAGTTAGAGACTGAACTGAAAAGTGTTTATGAAACTATTATTATTATTATTTATTCTTCCAACGGAATTACACCCGTAGTTAAAAGTTAAAATAATATAAACGGTTAATAGCGATTATTAGAAGTAGGTCCGTCCTTTTCATGTATTTTCATATTAAAATATCATCTTATTAATGTAGTAATTTGAAATTCAAATATTAGCATACAAACATGCATTTAAATCATGATTACAGTATATTCTATACATGCAATTAAACATATTTAATCCTCAAAAAACAAGTTTATAAAATAAAAAAGAAATTAACCTGGGACCGAGTAATGGAATTAGATCAGCAGTTGTAATCTCCTTGTGCCGAGATTGGATTTAAGAGCGGCGAGGGCGGCGAGGGTGCACGGCCCGGGGGGTTGGTTGCTACACAACTCTATTAAACCGGGACGTTACGTTTCGCTGTGATACAAGGTCATATTAATCACTTTGATCAAAAGTACGCTTTAGCTTAATTACTCCAGACTTATAACACATGGCAGGTTGTACACTAAACTCGTTTTAAATTTACAACCATTTCACCCCGCCCACTACGTGCACGCAGAGAATGAAATAACCTGTTCCAGAAACATAAAATTGCCTGTTGGTCAAGTTTTGCTGGACATAATTTTACATGTTGTTACGAGTGTATTATAAGGATAACGTTGTAGAAATTAGGGTAGCAAAGGAGACAGGATTTAGATCCAAATATTATTCATGTTTCGGCTCTTGTTACAAAATAAATCGATCCATACGTCGTGTACTATTGTAAAGTAAAACACTTATTAAAAATGCCTTTACTAATATCAGTATTTTCATCTAGTTCTCTTAGTTCCAACAACATTTAGAGAAGATTTAGTAGGTAATCGTCACGATGGTGAAGATTTTATCTTGATGTGACAATCCAGGGTACTTCTGTTCCCGAATTTCATTAGACTTGATTGTTAGGCTAAATTTCGAATTATCTTGTGAAGCTTGGAGAGTCAGACATGGTAATATTCACGAAGACTTTGCTTTCTAATATCTTAGCCTACATATAATTGGCTAATATTAGCGGATGATTTCTCCTTTAAAACTCGAGGTCCCATCCCTGGATCAGTTGGAGCACTAGAAGCGTGGAGCACAACTGTTCGTTGCCAATGGTAAGCTTCTGTTAGTCAATATAATCCGGAACTGGAAACACGGTGATCAGACCTCTAGGAATATGGTAAGGATTCTCATTCCTAATTTTTGAATGCCTCTTGAACGCCTCTTCCCTTGCACCAAACAATGTGAAAATAATTTAAAGCCTTTGTAGTAGAGTTTAAAATTCTGATTAGACGGTGAACTCCATCGCAGAGGTCATTTGACGGCTTCCTTTCATGAAAGGATGATTCCCTGCATAGGGTACAGCCTGTGTATTACGGAGAGATGTACCATAATTGTGTTCTAAAATAAGTAGGCGGAATTTTTTTAGTAAGCGGGCCAACTAACTAGTACTCTTTAAGACCCTGGGTTGCCACAACAGTCTAACTGTCAAAATGGTATGTAAATATTTAATACTGCAATCGGCGCAGTAATATTTTGAAAGGGTGAGATCCCAAAGTTAGGACAATGAATTATGATAGGATACATGATGAGAATTTCTATAAACAACTATTGCATATACCAGAGATGCTTGCTTGGGTCAATCTCATCTTCTCATTTTCGGTTTCTGTATTTCATTTTTTTTTTTTTTTGTAAATGGCATAATGACCTTAAGGTTTCCTTAAAACTATTACCAAAAGTAAGTAATTCAAGAAGTAAATGAGCTCTTTGTTGCCCCCATTTTCAAGTCAACAAAAACTAGACGTAGCTGAGCGCAGATAGGAATGTACCTCAATTACGAGCAACGTTGTAGGTTTTAGAAGGACCACGCAATGGTTACCTTTCAGCTCTGTTGATGGTACAAGGCATACAGTCTTTTTGCAGTTTGAATAATTTTTGAAAAATCCTTAGAATTAATCTTGGAAATGTATTATTGCAAAATACAAATTTTCTTTGGGAATCTCATATTTAGGGCGTACAATCATTATGACTTTACAAGGAAATAATATGATTATTTCTCAGAATTACCCTTTCTAACGTCTTGATTGTCTGAGAACATCCCATTGCCTAAGAAAATAATTTCCCTAATGGCCAACGATCTCATATGATTATGATTTTGAATTCAGAGTTGTACCGTAGGCCACAGAATATGGTGACATATTAAGGAAAACTGACTGAGGTATAATACTTAACCATGTAAATCTTATAGACTTCAATGGACCTACATACATTTTATTTATAAATACCACTATTAAACACTGTCAATTTTAATTCTCCTTTACGAAATAACCGAGAAAATTAAAAGCAATTTATTTATTCATTATAGCAAACTAATTACACTTCTATGACAAACTCACTATACAATATTTTGAATAAATTCAATAAAATTATATTGTCACATTTCAAGTAACAATCATATCAACACTCATTTAGTTTCTTGATTCTATAACATTGTACATTAAGTAAAACGCCTCAAATATGCCTAATGATAGGGTGATTTGCAGCAAATTTCATAGTTTTTACTGTAAAACTGTAAAATTATAGCCCTTTTTTATTTGTAATTGCAGACCAGATCGCAGCTTTAAACTATTTAGTATAACAACTCAGTTCTTCTTAATTAGTATAAATATCTTTTTACATAACACATATTTTTATTGCTAGCACTCTACCATATAGTTTTAAATTCCAAGTAGCATTACACTACACAACAGGTTATCAGCAATATCTTCATAATCCTATTTTTAAAATCACGTGACAATATTGCCAACACAATCTTGAAAATGTTGCAAACACCGGTTTATTTTAGTTTTCAGTTCAACATTTTTATTGATTAAAGATTTTCTTCGCAGCGAGGATGCAAATATCTCAAGGTAGTTTTTGTGTTGGATCAACTTTTACATATTGCGAAAAGGAATAAATAGAATATAGTGATGATTCCAACCGCATAAGGCTAAGAACTGTAATGACAATCTCCAGTATCACGTTAATGTATTGCAATATTAACTGCTATTTCAAAGCATTTACTCCTGGCCTATGTGAGATTTAAACCCACATTTCAATTCTAGGTCGACTGACAGATACGATCGTTTAATCTTTACGTTGATCATGGATGAATACTGGAAGGTTACAGTTTCTTCAGGGGTTCGCGGTTTTAGTTATTGGATTGAATTTTTAAGGTAAACAATGATGTCTACAGTGACGGATAAATCAAACAATATTAAAGCATAATTAAAGGTACACCAATAAATCAATAGAGATTCATTGTATGGGCCCTTCCAGTATATTCGATTGAAGTGGAATTTCGTTATAATTGAAATTCTATAAACTGTAATCGTTTTGCAGTTAAATGGTTTGTATACTTTTCATCACCTATGAACTTTAAAACAATCTCATCATTTCCAAAATAATATTTTTTATTATAATTAATTATTTTTAAATGATAGAAAAATGATTCAGTACAGTAATTATAAATGCACAATTTCAGAGTTTAATTTTAGTTTAGAACTGTTGGAATATTTCTTCTTTGTCTTTGGAAGCAAAGTGCTGAGAGGTATTAAAATCTGGCAAAGGCAGAGCACCAGTATAAAACCTTTAGTGGTTCTTCAGATCTGGCTCTTCAAAGCCTTCTAAATAATTAATCACAGCTTAGGACGGCATTAAGTAATTATTAAGTCATTAGTTTTGCTTTATAGACCAACCGTTATAATTTACTCTCGCCACTCGCCACACAATATTCTATCTTGCCCAGCTGATCTTTTTATCCCACAGTAATTTGTGTGGTTATATTTTGTTATAGTTTCCTAACATGTATAAAGTGCTGCTCCAAAAAAAAAAAACAATAATGAATCGAAATAATTAACATAATATTAAATATATTATATATAATTACACTATTAAAGACAACCGACAAGTTTTGTGAATTGTGAAATTTTGTATTAAATAAACGATAAATTAATAATTATTGCAAAGCGTTAGAAAAGCCTATAGCTTAGTGGGCTGGAATCATTTCTGTCATTTCTGTTAGTCTGACCGAATATTGAAAAAGAACTGACCTGTGGACGTTAAATTAAGCATGAAGCTTCATGTCTATAATAGGAGAAACACTAAGCTCGATGATGATGGGTGTCACTCCATGTGATTTGGCTGACCGTTAGCGAATATTTTAAATTTATCTTATAGACAACGATAATTGTAACGAGAAAATGGAATAATAAAAAAATCTGTACAGTTATAAGAAATTTTGAGATGTGACATATAAACGCATGTACCTTATCTATCCCAATACATATAACATTGTTTTATGGTGACTTTTATGCGTAGAATTTTAAGCAGATGTTATTATTTTAAAACACCTATATGAAACCAAATTTAATGAACAAAATGCTCTAATAATTAGACCTGAAAGTTTTGCATATACAACCAAGGAATTATTTGACTGAGCGTTGGGCTGATGCAATTTCCTTTTGTTTGCCGGAGAATTCTAACATTATTTTCCGTATTTTCTCTTTCGTTCCATCTGTCAGTAATGAACTGAGCTGTAGACTTGAAATTTTCCATTGCATCTGAGTGAAGCCAGGTACGAGAAACGTGGAATAGAACACTCCTTTTTATTTATTAAAATAAATAATTTATTTAGAAAACACTTAAATAAAAAATAAGGCCCTCATATACTTTTTAAGTGGGATGTAGAATCCATTCACTGCAAATATTGTTAATTTTAGTATTTTTTGGTCACAAAGTTAATAATTTTATTTTTATAATATTTTTTCAATCGAAGTAATCCTAAATACTTTTTTAAGAATATAAAAATTATTCAGGTGTCCTATTAATATTATTATTACGGAATGTACAGTCCAAACCGGAATTGCAAACTCTCCAATTAATTGTGGGTCCATATTTATGTTACATGGATTTTTGGCGTACATCTTACAACTTTCAAAGGTCTAAATGAAAACCAATTCATTATGCCTGTACCTGTAGCATATGACTATGGTTATAATAACTACTAAACCTTTTCTAGCATTTCTTTCCGTACTATGTGTCCATTGAGGTTTTTTAATACTGTAAGTATTTTCCTTTTCAAATTTATGTAAGATGAGACTATATCGTGTAGGCTAAACAAACAATGACGTTGAATTTTATTTGAAGGACACTAAAAACATCTCATGACTTCCTTTATAACACTGAAAAGTCAGACCTGAAGAACTACTATGAGTTTCCTCGTAGTTATTTGAGATATTTAAACATCCCTGGGTCACTTACCTTCAAAAGACAAAGGAAGAATATTGCAGCATTTCTTCGGTACAGTGACAATTTAATATTGCAGCTTTTTTCTGTATTTAATTACTTTCTGTTTTATAGTAAAGACAACTATTGACAATATGGGAAAATATAAAACGAACTGATAAATATTTAAAAAATATCTATCCTTGCAGCTTACCCAGTAAGCATAATAGCAAATTCACAAAGTAATATAATAAGCAATATTAACTTAATCAGGTTATATTTATATTTTTTTATTATATTGATCCTCCTTGTAAAATTACAATATCATACTTATAAGACAATTTCGGTTGTATAAATTAAATAAATTTTTACCTTTTAAATTAATTTTCCTACTGATGAACGAGCTCATATGATACTTAATACCCGATCAACTGTTGTTACAATATTCCTATATTCTTTGGGTCAGTTTGAAATCATTCATAGTTGTACTTTAGGTCACAGAATATGGTTGACTTATTAAGGAAAACTGTCTCTGAGGTAAAATACTAAAATTTATAAATCTTGCAAACTGCAATAGGCCCAATGTAAATTTGATTTCTAAATACCACTATTAAACACTGTCAATTTTCATTTTCCTTTACGAAATGACAGAGAAACAGTTTTATTATTAAAACAGTTATTTACTATTACCAACGAATTACAATAATTATACTTTAAAACATCGATATAACTTAAAACTGTAGCCTATAAATATTTAGAAGACTCTTTGGCTTAATGGAATGTTTTGACAAAATAGATTTTGTAATATTCTGGGTAAGAACAAACCAATCATAAAAGGGGCTCAGTGTCCTAGCCAGCCCCTGTCAGCCACAGCATTGTTGTTATTGTAAAGCTTCAATCAAGCGGTGATCACGTGTAAGCCGGGCTTCTCTATAAAGATGACCAATCCTTAATTTAATTTAATCAATTTCGATTAGTTCAATATTCTTGTAGTTACCCTTGATAAAGGAAATTGTATTTGAAATCATCTCGGTGTAATGAGAAGAGCATATTTTAATGGCAAGCAACTCAAAATTAAAAAGGATACAAAATAAAAACAAAAAGTAATAATTTTGACAGATAAAAATTTACTTTGTATTTCCATTTCCTCTATCCTGCACAGCACTCGCAGTTTTTATAACTAAAAATGTTTAACTACTCACATCCATATAGTTATGTCAGAGATCTTTAAGAGTAACTGGCTTAAACAGTAAAGGACTTCGAAATTATTAAGATGAAACTCCGCAATCTCTGGTAAACAGAAGTAATAGATAAACTCCCTTAATCTGACAAATAGATACTACGGTAAGTAATAGATTAACACCCTAAATTTGACAACTAGATACTACGGTAGTAATAGATAAGCCCCCAAAATTTTACAACTAGATTCCGCGATAGTAATAGATAAACAGCCTAAATCTGAAAAATAGATACCACGGTAGTAATGGATAAACAACCTAAATCTGACAAATATATACCAGGGTAAGTAATAGATAAACTCCCTAATCTGACAAATAGATAACACGGTAGTAATAGATAAACAGCCTAAATCTGAAAAATAGATACCACGGTAGTAATGGATAAACAACCTAAATCTGACAAATATATACCAGGGTAAGTAATAGATAAACTCCCTAATCTGACAAATAGATAACACGGTAGTAATAGATAAACTCCCTTAATCTGACAAATAGATAACACGGTAAGTAATAGATAAACGACCTAAATTTGACAACTAGATACCATGGTAAGTAATAGATAAATATATTAATAAGTAAGTATTAATAGATTAAGCATAAATTCTAATTAGCAATATTGACTCTTACTCCACCAGCGTAATTTACCATACGAATCTGGAAAGTTTATGACCTAGTTTTGGGGAGTGGGAGTATAAGTTTGTTATATACCGTTTCATGGTTACTTTACACGATACAAGTTTATTTACTGCAAAGTTTTAATTAGATATAGTAAATATCGTAATTCTTTAATTGGCCTGATTAAAAAATCGCTCAGACTGTTTTATAACAATATAAAACATTTACCCGTATTTTACAGAAACAACCCACATTACAGTATTATAAAATTTATCTTTATATATCATAATATTTACCATTTTCAAATTAAATGATTAAATCTAAACAGAAAAATTAAGTTTATATTGTTTGAGTACATATCACAAACCCACCGATAAAGTGATTTATGGACGAGATAAAGGAACTTAATTTGGCGAGATTGCTTATTGTTTATCCTGTAAAGTCAAACTGCTGATAAGCCAAAGTGTATTCGGGGCGTAGAGCAGCGCCGAGACGCCAACATAAATTTCCAAGTCGATCCCCAGTTTACAGCCGCGGGCGTCTCAAAATCACCGGCAAGATTGGATGGAGACTTTTCGGCTCAATTGACGCAGCCCGCCTTTTATTGGGGCCGATGAAGTGGAGCAGAAAATAAACAAACATATTAGCAGAAAAACAAAGCCTTTATAGAATAAACTGCTATTTACTGTGGCAATCCATTCTCAATTATAACTAAAACTCTAATCATATACTTCTTGCCCTATAATCTTTCTTTAATGGTTCCGTGATATCATTACACATAGATACACAAACAAACATATTTCAGGGATATTTTAAAGGTATTATCTCAACATAAGGTTTTTTATTACTTTTAATCAGTTATCAAGCAGTTATAATAGTTTCTTTACATTAAACATATTCTAGACTTCTGAGTTTATAAGGAGTTAAAAAATGTATGTTTTATTGCAATACATAGTATTTATTATTTAAGTTTTAATGTAATATAAAGAGATGTTTACTCTATAAGTAGCTAAATCTCAGCTTTATGTACATAAGTAAGACAAAGGGTGAATAGCATTATTTGCTGTGCAGTTGAACATTGAATTAGCAAACTTGTTTCCGCCCCGTACATATTGCAGTCAGCCAATTTCCTCCCTCAGTCAAAACGCATCGTAAATCTTTTAAATTACCATAATTAATGGTTTTTCCCTTTCTCTTGGTACTATTAGTATTGGTTTATTCTCAACGAGATCTTCTTGGAGCTGTTGGACTTACGAAATAAAGATTTCGACGTCTTCACTTCTAGATTCTCGTTCTGCTCGGCTTCCTACAAGTGATTGCTGTGACAGATAGACTCGCTTAACTGTCAACTCTTTCCCGCCCTAGTTGGGACAATTGTGATAAAAGGCAACAAACAATACAAATACAATACAACATACAACAGTAAACAATAAACATTCGTCCATTATTCAATTTATATAACTTTTAAGTTGATTCTTAACGTTTGCACCGACGGAACAGGTGCTGGTTATTCAAAATGTTATTAAAATATATATAAAATTGTATTTCCCTGAATTAAATTCATTTACTTCATTCAAGTTTCGTTCACATAGTATTCCTAAAGTGACGACATTTTAATGCTATTAACCCTTATCAGCACATATGATATAGAGAGAAACGAACACTCTGTTCGCGTACTAAACTTGTCCCTGTGCTTATATAACTGCACTAGACCGTTACGGGTTAAATAACTTTGAATTATTATATTATTATCACTGTTACATTACCTAAGCTATAGTCTAAACTATATTTTTACCATTAATTCCAAATGGTCACAGTTTTAGACACTTTTTAATAAATTTTTCCACATAGCAAGATTGGAAAACTGGTGATGTACCCATTCCACGTAATTATCTCTGTTTCGTAAACGAAACAGTTAAAATCTTGGATGCTCCGCCGTGCTTTGGGATCATGCTAAACCATCGTAGTGCACTTAGTTGTTCGCCTGATGAGACATTCAGAATGCCTCTTTACCTGGTCTGCACTGGATAGCTGCTGGGCATCATGACGTCTTTTAGCCAAGATGTCTCTGATGTCGAAACGATACAAGTACTACGTTTCGAACGTCTTCGTCACAGACTTTTTATAGACATTTTCCAGATTCCACAGATTATGCACAAATATGGACTCCAGATTCCAAAAATCATTCTGTACCAATGTCAGATTTCAGACGCTGCACTAAGTGAAAGGTGAAAATGATCTTAACTCAAATTTCTGTTTCGTTTACCTCTATCTGATCCTATTATATTATTCACTTCAACTATAAAACTTTGTCGGGCTTTTTATACATTTTTATGAAAGAAAATATATGCAAGGCATTACAGGAAGTTTGGGTTCTAGGAATGATTGGAATTTATGTTGATGTGGACAAAAAGAAGAATCACAGTCAAGACAGACGATACGGATTTGAAAGTTTTTTTTACGTAATAAAATGTATGCAAATACGTTAGTTACGTTAATCACAATTACGGTACAAATATCATTACTGATTTATGGAAATTATACTAAAAAAATGCGAAGGATTCCCGATTAATCAAGAATAATAGTAAAGATTTTATTGAGCGCATAAAGGACTTTGTCGGCACCATGGAAGAGTACCCCAAGCGTACACTAATAAGAACATTATTTATTGAGGTGCAAATAATTTCGTATAGAAAAAATAGTTTAGTAATAATAATATTAATATTGATAATTTATATTAGTTTTTTGGATTTTAAATGAACTTACTTTTATTATTACACTCATAGATGAATATCATCCATCAATCATGTTAAATAAATTTTAAAGAACAAACTAGAATAAATTAAACAACAATAAACAGATTAAATCATACCAAGAATATATAGCTTCAAATGTATTCCTTTAGAAAAGTGATTTTAAAATTGCCAGCTGTTAATATAAAAAGTTGTGTTTAAGCCACAAATTTAATCCAGGTATGTGTCACGTAAGTTCAATGAGTTACAGCAAGGCCATAGCAAATATTTGTAGGTTTCGAAATGCCATGTTCAAGTATGTCGTGAGATGAGGGGCTCGTGATGCCCGAACCGTGATGGCTGGAACACGACCCTCACCGCTCTGCCGAACCTGCCAGCGGCTACAGACCTCTCTGCCATTTGCGATTCACTTGACATTCAGTTCGAGGCTACAGTTGTAAGGATTCGCTAAAATTTTATTGAAACAACATCGCAGCTTTATATTACTATAAGGTTATACGAATGTAATGGATTGTAACCGATTAATGGATCTATTTTATATTGAAATTAAAATTAATGAATTTTACATAATTAATGCTTCTTAATTACAAGTCACCTTTCTTACTGACTTATACATCAACACTATATAGTTATCACAGTTAACAATGTAATAATTTTTGGGATTGTACTGTTATTTTTTAGTGAGTGTAAGAGTAGACTTTCCAGGAAGGGGATTATAGAGGTGAGGGTGATACAATAGTTCCTGTTTTAGTATTAGCTGTAGTCGGGGTAACTACAACAACTCCATGAAGTCCTCGACTTTCACTGCATCGGGGTCCGCTTTCAGACTGACGATATTACGGCCTCTCCTTCTGTAAATGACTATGAAAGATATTTCTATTTATGCACAGAGGATACAATTTTCCTAAATGGTTATTTTATTTTCTTAACAATTTTTTACAGTTACACATTAACTTTAGTGTTGTTTTTTTTAGTAAAGTAAAAATATGCTTTTATTTGTTATAAAATCAACAATTGTAATGTTTGACAAAAACACATCCATGTCAACAAAACAAAAATACATGAGGCACTCTTGTATTTTTCAAGCCTAGTATTATTTTTATTATTCTAAAAGGTTTTTATTTTCTTAATACATAAAGTACAAGTGTGACTGTACATATTTATATTTAACTTTATGATAATGTACTTGTCTTCGTTGATTTTATTAACTGGAGCCGTACATGATATCACACTATGTTAGCGAAACAGGCCAAAGAGGCGGAAGAAACGGTTCTTGACGCCTGTTTGTCGTGTACAAGTTATTGAGAAGCGTCACAACTGGGTCACTGGTGTCATGACGTCACTGCCTGACATTTCAGCGACATTATGTGACAGACGGCCACATACATCGTCTCAACGCGCGGCTGTTCACAAGTGATACATCAAGCAAAGTTTACGCTGTCAACATGAGTATTACTGAAGTTCACCAAATTGATGTTTGTAGCGGCTGTCGTACAGAATTACCTTGGCATCGTTGTCTGTCTCAATATAATTCAGGTAAGGAAACTCTTGAGTTAGTGTCTCTGTAGGTTCACCTCACTAAATGCAAATTTCTATACACGTTGCACTGATGTTATCTCATCATACAGAATGACTTCCTGCCTCGTAAGGATCGAAGGTGGTCTTGGAGAAGCTGAAAAGCCAACTGGCCCTTCGTTTCCACAATAATATAGTACCTTTGTGCACCACTCTCTCAACGATGGCAGCAGCTAAACTGCGGTTGCGTAAGACCTGCTAAAGAATAAAATATAAAGTTATGCACACAAGTCAGTTTAAAGAGACATGTTTAATATACTCTTATTACACCCTACTACAAAGGTTCTAGCTCATTTAGTACATACTATATTACAAATTTTACTTCTGGTCCTAGATACTTATTATTTAGATTTTATTTCATCTTAAACCTATTTAACCTTTTTAGGACGACACAGTTTTGTATTTTCTTCTGGTATAAGCTTTTGAAATTACTTTTTTCTGAACGATACAAAGGAGAAAATATGCAAAATGCAAACCTTTTATAGAAACATTATAAATATAATATTGAAAATATATACATATAAATTTGTTATACTATTATTCACAATACAATTCCCTGTATAATAACACTCTCAAATAATTATTTTGTGTAAAGTTTAAATTATTTTACTTTGTATTTTTTATCATTTAATTTTTGCCTTACCGTTACCTCCCTATTAGAACGAAAAATAATTTAAATAAGAGAACAAATGTTTTCTTAATTGTTATTATGTTCTATATTATATATATAACATATATATATTATATATAATATTATATATATTATAATTAATATATACATACATACATATACATATATATATATATATATATATATATATATATATATATATGTATGTATGTATGTATATGTATGTATATATAATATTATATATATATATATATATAATAATATAAAATAATAATAAAATAATATTTCTTATATTTTATATAATAGTATAACATTTTATGATGATTGGTTGGTAAATAAGGATAATAAACACAAATATACAATACAATCACCTGTGTGATGACACAGCTGGAATGACATGGTGACAGCTGTTACGAGATGAATGATAGTAGATGACATATTACCAATATGACTGCATAAAATTATAGAAAGATCATAGAACGTATGTTAGCAAAGAGAATCATGATTTCATGATGTTTCCTACCTCATTTACATTAAAGCACAAAGGGGCTCAGACAGCCTGCTCGTTGTGAAAGGGTTGAAACCCCGTTAGAGATGTTTTAATATTACTTAAATGTAATTTGTTTTGATATAAATAATAATGGGTTTTGAGGAACTATTTCCCAACTAACATAGGTAGCACGTGATCGATGTAATAAATGCCAGCAGTACTTATTGAACCATCCCTCTATGGATTATTAATTAAAAACAAAAGTATGCAGTATTTTTGTACCTCAATTTATAATGATAAAAGGATCTATTACATCGGTGATTACAATATTTAATACTTGTCCATAATGTTTTACACAAGAAATAATAATTTTTCCATTTTATGGCATGTCAAAAATAACTCAACTCAATAAAAAATAAATTAACCTGGGATCGGGTAATGGAATTAGATAAGCAGTTCATCTTCTTGGATGGAGATTGGATTTAAGAGTAGAGAGGGTGCTCAGCCCGGGGGAATGGTTGCTAAACAACTCATGATACAATGCCATGTAACGCCTTTGGTCAAATTGCGCTTTAGCTTAATTACCAAAAAGAGCACATGCAGGTTAAAAATTAAAATTGTTGAGCATTCTCTTCACCTGAACTAAACACCAAACATTTAGGGAATATAGTAATCTATTTCAGTAACATAAAATTGCCTTTTACTTGGAATTTGCTTGATCTATATGTGATTTAGCACATGAAACTATTTTTAAATACAATCACAGCAAACTAGATCGTGATGGTCTAAAGATAGATTTACAAATAACACTCATATTTGTCTTTTCTTACATCATTTTCATTTCTCTGGAAAAATACAAAACAGATATTTGTTACTAAAATTTTTCTTAATATCACGTATTTGTTAGAACTATCTTCTTAGATAGTTCTAACTAATAGAACTAGGAATGAACCCAGCCCGTTTCAGAGTTTCACAGTTGACTTCCAAAGGTCGGTTTAGAGCACCTGAGTTGCTAATCTCGGGTGGCAATATGGAATGTTCAGTTGGCGTGGCTTCCTCAAATCATCCATATACTGATTGATGTAAGCTTTCCTTTCAGACAGGTAGCTTCTGCCTCAGAGCTCAGAATCAGTACATTTTTACCTTGGTGCTTTGGTATGTCCCGTATTATTCAAACATTGACGCTTTTACTTGTGCGAAAGCTTTTCCTTCAATTAAATAGTCTATTTCTGTAAGACTATTTAATTTAAGGAAAAACTTTCGTACAAGTATAAACTGCAAGTAAAAAAGGTAATTTATGTAACTAAAATACGTTACTGTATTCTCTAAATGTTTTTTGTTTATTTTAGGTGGAGAGATTGCTTTTAAATTTTGCACAGTCTTAACTTTTAACCGGCATATGTTCTTTTAGGTAATTAAACTAAAGCTCACTTTTGACCAAAATCGTTATATAGAGTATTGTATCACCGCGCATGGTAATGCTCTGGTTTAATAGAGTTGTTTAGCAATCCCCCGGGCTGTGCACCCTCTCTACTCTTAAATTCAATCCCCACCCAAGAAGATTACAACTGCTTATCTAACTCCATTACTCGATTTCAGGTTAATTTATTTTTATTGAGTTGAGTTATTTTTGAGATGAAGTAAAATTGGAAAAATTATCATTTCAGACCTGTATGAAGGTCTATCCTGGAATTGTAGAATTAGTACTTAACCTCGTTATATTGGCAGAAGATTAAACTTGAGTCTCAGTATTACCCGATTTTTATTGTTTACTTTTAATAGATGAGTAAAATAGTATAACCGTTAGGATTAACGTTTAATAGTTTCTTCTCTTAAAAGTATGAATTTCATCAAAGAAGTGTTCAAACTGGCCAAACAGTGACAGCATTCTATTGGAATGCTGTATTCTGTACGTTTCAAAACCCTTGATTGTCATTTTTTATAAAAAGATGAATACGTTAAATCTGGATCCCAAAAGCTTACTAATGTACACAGATCTTCATGGTGTGAGTTTTTGATTATATTTAACAACTTTTAATCGCTAAAAATAACTATTAAAAGATGCTTTTAATTTAACTATGCCTTTGACTGCATTAAAGCTAAATCACTCCTACGATTATTTGGTACGCTTTGTACTCCAAAATATGTATTATCGACACCTTTGATATAATTAATGTAGCTCCTTGCATTATTTGGAGCTATTACTCCTCTGTAAAATGACAAAATACATAGAGTTTCAATTAAAATAAATATAGACAGCATGTGTCTTATAGCACAATGTTTAATAGATTAAATATCAAGACTTGTCAAGACTAAATAATTAATAGATTTACAATGCACGCTGTAAACAGAATTATCATATTTTCCCTGTATTAATTATATCAGAATTATATTGAGAAACTATATAATGAGGAAAATGACGCTGCCATATCTTTCAAACACGCTGTGTAACTACAAGTTTCTTTATTCCTCCAGTGTATACAACACTTGATGAGTGCTTCGAGATAGGGCGTTAATTAGTCACCCATATGAGATACGATATTGTGTAGAATAAAGAAATAACGTTTTGAAGTATGAATCTCATTACTTAATAATCACTTAATACTATTGAGAAGTCAGATCTGAGGAACTACTAAGATTGCTAGTGCTTTGTGATGTTGAAATATACCCTGAGCACTTGACGTCAAAAGACAAAGTAAGAATATTGCAGCTGCTCAATATTACAGGCTTTACCGAACTGCAGTTTTATTTCTGCATTTCATTAGTTTCTGATTACCAAATATTAAAGAAAGCTATGGACAAAATTATAAAATTCATATCAAGAACGTTTAAATATAAAAATTAATTCTACTAGCAGCTTACAAGCTTGAGGTGATAATAACGCATGGAAAGTTTCAAACGCCTGAAGAAAAAGAAATAAAATATAATTAATACCTCTTTATATGCTACAAATAATGCAATGTTTTGTAACATATAACGTTGGTATATTCATGCGATCCTGCTACCATCAATCATCAATAACAAACTTTAAACAAATAAATTATCAATCCGTTAATATTCTCAGATTTGCAAATTAAACGGCACGAGTACAAAACGTTTCTAGAGAATCCTAAGTGAAAAGTCACTGAAAGTATTAAAAACATTGTTGTTTCAAACCATGATTTATTATTTATAGTTCATAATGTTATACACTAATAGAAAATGATCGCAAAATTAAGAGGTTTATTGGGTAATATTATGGCTTTTTTGGCGTAGTTTTCACAACATCGTGATAAATTATTTTCACCGTTGCTTTAGTTTAATGAACCTCACACTAATTTACTAATTGTAGAGAATTGAGGCAGATATAATTTAATTTATTCTCTATGTTTTGTCTTATCTTTATATTATTTACGTCTAGGCTTACAGTTACTAACGGGTTGATATTCGCCACACAGTAGTCAAAATGTATTGTTACTTAGATTAGGAATAGGAGTGTATTCTATTCTTACCAAGTTTATTTTTATTTGTTAAATTGTTCGTTTATAACCTTAGAACTATTAATATAATTACTTATATTGTAATATTGATAGTTGTAATTATTATGGATATACATTTTTACAATCACTAAGAGTCTCTTCAGAGTTTTCACAATAATATTGCCTTAATTAAATATTTTTTAAAGGAAGTTTTTGTGTAATTTGTGTATAAAGATACTATTTTTGTGTGTCAAATACATTCAAGTTAAACTCAATCGCAAGTTCCATCGTTGTGCGATGACAGCTAGGAACAAACCAATCAGAAAAGAGGCTCAGTGCTCAATCCAGCCCGCTGTCAGCTACAGCATTGTTATTATTGTGAAGCTTCAATCAAGCCGCGATCACTTCCAAGCTGGGCTTCTCTCCAAAGACGAACCCATTCAATCGGTATCTCTCTGTAAACAAGTCGTCACTCAGTATTGATACACAAGTAAAATGCAAATGATATCCTTTCATCAATACAAATATCACTATATTTGTAATCTTCATTTAGAATTAAAACTATGGAGGACATAATTTAAACTGTCTTAGAAATATCTGAAGGCTATATCTTATAGTCCGAATAACACGAAAGAAGGATACCAATTAGAAGTGAGATTATAAAAAGAAGGATGAGATGGTTGTTACTACTCAAATTAAAACAACATTTACTTACTATAACTCTCCATCTCGAATTGTAGGTGATGGCAAGTACAAACTACCACGCTTATACAGTGTTTGCAGAATTGGTGGTAATATCATTCCGAAGATTAACTCATGTGAGTAAGAACTCCATAAGCAATTTTCAACTGGGACTTAACGAATACAAGAACTCCGCACTCTCTGGAAACTCTCACGCCAAAATATTAAGCAAATAAATAAGGAGTAAAGTGTTAGTTTGCTGAGTGTTATTACATTCAGGAGGATGAAAGTTTCAGTCATGCCTACAAGAATTCACTTATATATTATTTTATTACAGTACTAAACCTTTTTAGATTTTATCTCAGGACGTTTCCTACCTGGCTGACTTAAATATTTCATTATGTATCACTTAAATATCCAGGAGTGGCAAATCACTAACCGCAAGTGCTGAAAGATTGGGGGAATAGGGTGGATAGGTCTAGTTTACTGCGGAGCATAGTTATCTAAGTGGGTGGTCCTAACTTCGTGTGAAAGGGTAATGGTAGTCCACAGATGATGGAGTAACTTTCTCTACCACCTGAGGGAGGCTTAAATAGAGCTAGACTCCCTTTTTCCGAGGTTAAATGACTAAGAGGCCGCCATTGCGCATCATGGGATCTCGACAGCAGGCGGCTCTTACCATCAACCTTACTCATCCTGTAAACTTGATCACTCCGGAAGCAGGAGAAGAAGTCCTTCCAGGTCTATGTTTATTAAGGAAACTCCTTTATTTCCTAAAAAAATTGTATACTTTTAAAAGTTACTGTTTATGCGACTTTCAAAGTATTTTATTTCAGTTGACTTTGTATAGTTTAGTTTAAAATTTCCATAGCAATGTTTTAACTCGTATCATTTTAAAACTATAAAAAATAATTGTTGATATTTTTTTGCATAATATTTTTCTATAATATGATATAAATTCATGCAGTACTACCACATAGTTCAAAATAATTTAAATGTTACAATATTTTTAGAATAAAGGCAATAGACAGAGACAGTCATAATCATAATTTACAGAAACTCGTGTTTGTATATAAAATTTTATTTGTTTCCATCCATGGAACAGTCATCTAAATGATGTCTGGGCAGTTGCATAACACCTTTATACTCTCACCTACTACATACATATACTAACTTAACCTTTACAATTCCAGTATTATTTAACTATTTAATATTGTATTTTATCAGAAATTTCAGATTATGAATTATTGTATTTAGAATATTTAACAGATCTGCTTATTTAAGGATACCTCCACCATTTTATTTCAATAAGCCATCTAAATTAATAATTTTAGTAATAAACGTATAATAATTATACTAATAAAAATAATTATATTTATCAGTATACATAACAATGTCTCCAAATTTCAGCTGCCATGAATCTGGACACATATACGATTTCAATTAAGCAAACCCAGACAAAATAGAGGTACTATTTGACTTGTTTATGCAAACATTCACCTATAAATAAATTTAAGAACTTGACAAAGGAACTTAATTTGGCGAGATTGCTTATTGTTTATCCTGTAAAGTCAAACTGCTGATAAGCCAAAGTGTATTCGGGGCGTAGAGCAGCGCCGAGACGCCAACATAAATTTCCAAGTCAATTCCCCAGTTTACAGCCGCGGGCGTCTCAAAATCACCGGCAAGATTGGATGGAGACTTTTCGGCTCAATTGACGCAGCCCGCCTTTTATTGGGTCCGATGAAGTGGAGCAGAATAATAAATAAATAATTGAATAAATAACGCTACACAAACACACACACATATATATATATTTAATAATTAAACTGATTAGATTTTTTAGATTTTAACCTGATTTAGATTTAAATAATATTTAACCGATAAACTTAATTCCATTCTGTTCCATAATATGTGTGTACATAAAAAGTATATAATGGATAATATAAAATAAATTATAATAAAAGAAGTTATTTGACTACATAGTCTAGAACAGTTCTCATTATTTATTCAATTTAAATCACCTCACCTAATATTCGAGTGTGAAGCTTTATGTATGAATTTCAAATATATAAATAAATTTAGCTCTTTCTTATTTCCTTTACATTACATCTATTAATTCGTAAAAAAAATAAATTTTGTCACATTTTGTACCGAATTTACATTATATTTTATGTCTAACAATATAGCACAATAGTTGGAAGTAACAATTTTACTATAATTTAAATGAAAACCAAATAGTACAATGATTGATTAATTAATTTATGTTGAAATGGTAATTTTACATTATATACATTTTATAACATATTTATAAAAAGAATAACGTAGCCTCTTTCTTTCTCTTGCTAGTTGCCAGTAATATAGTCGTTCCTCTACTTTTATCGAAGTACGATAGATTGTTCTAAAACAGTGTAATGTAAAATCACTATTTTTATAGTGAGTAAGATATAAAATATATTGCCTCGTAGCTAATCAGTTTAGGGACTTTGTGTCCATGGAAATGACTAGGGCCACGAGTAGGGATGATGACTAGGGACGAATCTCGCCATGATTTCTAAGGAGTTGGGAAAGAAACTTCGTCGTAGCTTTGAGGTCCTATTAGGAAGAGAATATTAAATGATTCGGAAGCAGAATATGCAATCAATTACTTTAAAGATTGCAAAGTTACGGAAAAGCTATCACTATCTTTTAAGAAATTGTTTAAGTTTAAGTTAATTAATTTTTATGTTGTGCAAGTTACATCTCGGAGTGAAATATCCGGCTAGAATTATACTATAATTGAGCTAAAGAATTTATTCAAACTACTAACGAATTCTCGTATCCCTTCCTTACACAAAATGATTTGTTGTTAAATTTTGTGACAAAATACAAAACTTAATGTAAGAGAAACTACACCAGTGATGCTTTTATTAAAGGTAAGTTTCCATAAGGGTACAAGCTCTCATTAAAAAGTTAGTTGTTGTGCATACCTAGTTTTAGTTTTAGTACCTAGTAACTGTTTTCTATTAGAGTTTCTAGATAACATATTTTCCATTTCAATAGCAATTTTAACCGACTCTCCAAACATATTGTGTATTAAAAAATGTAATGACTTGAATTCAAAAATAGTAATAATATCTTTTTGTAAAATACTTTTATAGGATGAGATATACAAATATTCCTACTTTTATACAAAAAAAACCTTATTAATATAATTTAAGATTAGAAATGCCTGTAAATATGCAAGTGGTCTTATTTAATAATATTAAGCGATAGTGTATAAGGATAAGCTATAAGTTGCTATAAGTTTAAGGTAAACTATTATTATTCTCGTCCTCAATACCTACTGGTCACAGATACGCTTTAAAGAAACCTTCCACATTGTAGTAAGATTGTGAAAATAAAACACATACCCATTCCATAGAAGTATCGCGGTTATCTTCACTTTTATCTCATCGTATCCGTTTTTCGTCCTAACTGCGAAACTTTATCGACTTGTTACACTATCTGCTGACGATGCATTACTAAACAATATTGGCTTAGACCAATTTTTAACCTGCATAAAAATTAATTTGCAGCAACAAAATGTACGCTATTGAAAACATCACTTTTTATTAATTATAATTATTTTAAAATTAAAGAAAATTGTGTAACAGTCGTACTCTTAATTTAAGAATAACAAGCATTTATTTATATTCAGTTAATTATTTTAATACAAAGAGTCACTTTGTATCCAAACGCATAGATAATAATTCAGGAGCCGAGATACAATTTCGTTTATCTTAAAATCGGTATAAACAATTTTCTTAAGAAGAAAATTAATTATCAGCTCCGCTAATTATAGTGAAAGTCGAAAATTGGATGATATGAAAAGAAAAAACTAGAGCTACGTCACACAACAAATTAAAAGAAAAGCTAGCGTAATTTAACCACATACAGATAAACTACTTGGCCGAAAGGGGCTACTTGAAATCCCTTTATCTACCTTTATTAGTTATGTACTTGTCGGTCGGGTTTAAGAGTCTTAGGTTAAGAAAAATGTTGTTGATTCTGAATTTTTCGATACATTTTCAATTAGATTTCTACCAAAATTAGAGCGTCTGACGTTTTATTTTTCCTTAGGTGAAATTCCTCCATTGATTTCAAGAAAACCCGGTTTGAGCACTTATGAATTGAAATTTGTCCTTAGTTCCTAAACTATGAATATAACCCATCGAAGATATGAAAATAAAATTGAAAATCATAACAATGTTTGTATATCTTCGTAATTGGTAGTTCAGTCCTTCATAAGACACACATTTAAATCGGCGTTATAATAATTGAAACATACGTTGTGTTTTAGCCACAAATTCCGATATACGTATGTGTCACGTAAATACAATACGATACAGCAATACAGCAAGGCTAGGGTAAATATTTGTAGGTTTCGAAATGCCATGTTCAAGTATGTCGTGAGATGCAGGGGTCGTGATGGCCGAGCCGTGATGGCTGGAACACGACCCTCACCGCTCTGCCGAACCTGCCAGCGGCTACAGACCTCTGCCATTTGCAATTCACTTGACATTCATTTCGAGGCTAGAGTTGTATGGATTCGCTAAAACGTGATTGAACCTTCATTGCAGCTTGAATTTATATGAAATTATAGAAATTTATAATCGTTTTTCATTTATTAGGCCTACGATACAAATTATGTTTATGTAATTAGTAGGTTCTTAATATCTATATTGGTATATCAAGGTAGCATAGAATATTAATTACGGTTTACGTTACTAGCTACTAGCTAGTAAGCAATGTCATAGTTTTTAAGAATGCACTGGTTGTGGCTGAATACAATGCGTATTAATGTGCACAACAATTGTGCTTTAATTTGAATAAGTTCTATTATAGTTTATAAAATTCATTCTCCAATGGTTTCCTTAAGTGATGTAAATTATACAATTATCAGCACAAAACGTTTTATTATATTGTTAAAATGTCAAATAATACAAGAGTTCTTAATGAATAAAATCTTTTTTGGGAAATATATAACCAACTTAAATGTGAGCAAAAAATTAAAAATATAACAATCCTTCAAAAATATACACAAAACTTGTGTCCTTAATTACCAACATGATGTGGGTACGAAATATTTCCAAAAGTCTTTTTGGGACTTTGATGAATTTCATAAATGTGTTTAACAGAACATGACAATACAAAGTTGAAAAAAGTGAGTGAGAAATTAGTACTTTAAGTTTTTGATAATTGTATGCAGTTTCATGCCGTTAGACCCCATGACAGAAAGAGCTAAGGTAAAAACACACAGTACATACATATATAAAAGTGTATTGGAATATTTTGGGAACTAATGTAAGAAGATTTTCTTAAATACAAAATTGAACTAACAGCACAGTTTCTAATTCAACGTATTATCATTATTTTTAAGTTTTTACTAAAAATAATTACGTCAGCATTCTAAAGAATGGAAGGATTGTGATTTTTTGTGTACATTGTAATTGTATTTAATTTTGGAATCATATATTTCAATACCCTTATGAAGAGTATAAATGTTTACAATAATTTAAGATCGAAATCAGTCCTTTTTATCCTTAGAATCTATTACACGGTAGACTGCATCGCATCGTATTCTGTTAGCAACAAAAGGCTAAAGAGGCGGAAGAAACAGTTCCTGACGCCTGTTTGTCGTGGACAAGTTATTGAGAAGCGTCACAACTGGGTCACTGGTGTCATGACGTCACTGCCTGACATTTCAGCGACATTATGTGACAGACGGCCACATACATCGTCTCAACGCGCGGCTGTTCACAAGTGATACATCAAGCAAAGTTTACGCTGTCAACATGAGTATTACTGAAGTTCACCAAATTGATGTTTGTAGCGGCTGTCGTATATAGTAACCTTGACATCGTTGTTTGTCTCGATATAATTCAGATAGAAGCATGCTTTGGTTATGTCACCGTGAATTCCAATCGTGCTGATTTTATCTGTGGCAGTATCTCCTGATTTTTTAAGGATTGTAGCTTATCCTAGCGAAATATATGTAGCACTAATCAACTAAGTTAAGAATAATGTAATATCCTTATGCCCCACGTTCGCGACGATTGTTAGTGAACTGTGGTCGTTTACGACCAGCTGAAGAGTAATTTAATTTCTTTTTCACGATATAACCAAGTAATATTCTCACTAATGACAAAAATCATCCGTTAATTTCAAGCTTTGTATGCAATCCATAAATTTTGCACCTGTATGAGCACTTTTGGCTCGAGTGAATTATATTTCTACGCCAAAGTTGAGTTTGCCTTGATACCATGTTCATTCAGAAGAAATCTGCCTTGGCCATATAATTTATTCCGGTATTTGTATTTTTTTGTTCCATAGTTGATTATGTCTTGTTTCCTGATCAAGAAAATATACATTCATACACAGGTATGAGAAGCCTATTTCTGTTAAAATACAAGTAAGACGGGTTTTATAACAGTCTTTAAATTATAATAAGAGTTAGTCTTTTATATCTGCATTACCGTCCTGATAAAGTACGGGATACTTGTGCTAATATGTGCTAGAATGTACAGTCATAAGTATATTTTTAATAACAGTTTTTATTTTCATATAGGTATAATTTCTTACTCTGTGCTCAACTGTATTGCAGGAAAGGTTGAAATAAGAAGTGCTGTTACTTAATACTAAAAACACTTTAAGCTAACTTGATTACTTTATGCTTTCACACTATAAATGCAAAATAAAATTGAAAATAGTAGTTCAATTAATTAAACATGTGGTTGTGCTATCATAAAACAATGTTTAAACAAAACAGTTGTTCACGTCTAATATGCTTTTGTCAATTAATAATATTTTTTACTGTAATGGAACTATAGAGATTATTTAGGATTACAAATCACAGTACTTATTTTATGATGTAGTATCGTGATAGTCGCAGTAGAAGGAAAATATCAATTTCCCCCATTAGTTGGGAAACTTACTATATTACTTCAATAGATAAAACTACCGAACTAAGAAATATTTACTCAAATAATGTAAGATTTCCTAGATTTAATGTTCAACTATCCAAAACTAAAACATAGATGGAAACAATTAAAAATTATGCAAATCAATTGCACACACATTCACCAATCTTCAGCATCATAACAGCAAGCTGGGTTCATGTGCGGTTTTACTCAATATGAAGTGGAATCTAATAGTGGGTCTGTGGCATAATATTTAAAGATCCACCGTTTAAATTAATAATAAAATAAATGTAGCAATGCGATACCGGGAGCCTGACGCAATCCCGAACAGAAGACAAATTCTATCATGTTCGAACATGCATGTACTTGTAATTAATCTTGTTTCAAGCGTTGAATACATATATGCATCATACACTGAAATTTAATCTTATTTGGTATATTTGACCTATAGTTACATAGTCTTATTATTTATATTACTCTTCACTTATAAACTATTTAAACATCCCCTTTAAATGTCTTTAACTTTGCTCAGATATACTTTTTCTTGGTATCCATAATTAAGGATTTGGAAGAACTACGTCGCAGCTAACATAAGTATCAAGTGATTATTTTAATAGTAGTAGTTATTTCTTGGATTTTTTTTCCATAGCTAATCTATAGACACATATATTCTAAATGTCGGACTGATAAAATTTTTAAAGCTTATAAATTAAGCACTATTAAATTAAGATTATACAATTTTATAAAGAATAATAAAAGTTCATAAATGTATTACAAACATTGTTATTCATAAAACTCAAAAGTTTGCCAAGAGAAAATGTAGCTTTTAACTTTTGGAATGCACCATAAAATTGTAATCGATTTATGACAACATTAACCGTACATTACAGCCTCTAAAAGCTTGCATCTACATTATTTAACGAGCTATTTTATGATTTAGGCATTTAAGTGTTTATTATTAAATTTAGCAACTATTGCAATTGTCTTAAAAATGTCATACCCGTATTAGTTAAGCTTTAAAATTTTCAACTATCCTTCCATTTTTAAACCTGAAACGATAATATAATAATAAATTTTCTCTTGATTTGAAGTTTAAAAATAAGTATTAGTGCTAAATGTGGGTTTTTATTATTACTAATTACTGAAATACCAAAAAATAAAAACACACATATACACTCATACAGACGGCATTTATAGGCCATGTTTATATTATATTTTTTGTTTGTTTTGACATTAAGGGGAACATTCCCAAAATATTTCTAGAGAGTTCGTAAACACCCTGTAGTAAATCATCGTCACAACGTAAATACAACTATGATTGTAGAAATATCAAGTAACACCTTGTTTTAAACATAGATTTTAATCGCTAGAACTGCACCTTATAGGTAGTATTAAAAGTCAGTAACCAACGAAATTGAATAGATAAACAGGTATCTATTTTAAGTCAACTACAATCAAAAATTGAGATATATTCATCTCATTTACGATACCGTTCAGACATTAAAACATTTAATTAAAACCTTTATCGTATAGCTTATCACAAAAAATTATAGAAAAACTTAAACGTCTTCAAATAAAGTGTTGACCTTTGTTTGTAATTTCACAAATTATAAATTTGACTAAGGGATTTCTTCATTAAAACGTACATCTGGTGATTAATTTGGTACAATTTTAAAGAAATCCAGGTACTTTTACAATGAAAATGGGATATTGACTCCTGGACTGCAAAGTGCCTCTTTCTATTAAAACTTTTAATAATAATAGTTTGTTACTATTAAATTAATACTATGTTCATCACTCAATTGTCTTTAATGTGAAAGTAAGTATACTTTTTAACATGGATTTTGATATTTCCACTTAATACTTATAGAGTATAAAATATGGTATACTGACTAGTTATACATCGTTAACAGATAGTGAAATACCTCGATAAAGTTCCACAGTTACGAGGAAGAACGGATACGATGAGATAAAAGTAAAGATAAACGTGATACTTATATAGAATGGGTATGTATTTTATTTTTACTATCTCACGACGACATGGTTAGTTGCCTTAAAACTTCTCTATAACCAGAAGGTATTTACGAAGTAAAATAGATAACAACTGTTTTCAAGTTATAGCAATTATAACTTGTTCTAATACAATCTCTGTTTCAAATAATTTATTTTTTATACAAAATATGTTTAATGAGTGGACTTATACTAAGACTGTTTCAATGGAAGATACGTTATCTAAAAGTTCTACTAATAATAAAAAATATATGTATTTACATATATATTATTATATTGGTAATAGTTTATTTTAATAATCTTTTTTTTTAGTGTTCATTAAATGGAACACTTGGTTTAGCTATAAAATGTATTTATTTAATATGTGACGTTTTTCTGCCAATTTTTTTATTTTCTGCTCTATTTCATCGGCCCCAATAAAAGGCGGGCTGCGTCAATTGAGCCGAAAAGTCTCCATCCAATCTTGCCGGTGATTTTGAGACGCCCGCGGCTGTAAACTGGGGATCGACTTGGAAATTTATGTTGGCGTCTCGGCGCTGTTCTACGCCCCGAATACACTTTGGCTTATCAGCAGTTTGACTTTACAGGATAAACAATAAGCAATCTCGCCAAATTAAGTTCCTTTATCTCGTCCATAAATTTCTTTATCGGTGAATTTTTGATTTGTTTGCTTAAACTAATCAATAGTAACTCTATTTTTTGTTTGGTGTGCCAAATTAAAATGTGTTTGTACGAAGATTTATTTACATGTGATTCATTTGTTGTCTATGACATTCGAAAAATATGACATTTCGAGAAATTATTTTGCATTTTAATGATTATTCCAATGATAACTAGGATTAGATTTAGAGGCGGGAGGTATGGATGTGATTAAAGGGAATTTCACACCATTGGGAATGGAATCAATCTAAATAAATTTAAACGTGAATACATAGGCTTTATTCAAAATGCAACCGTTAACTTCTGTATTTAAACAAGTTGGATTGCAGGTATACGAATATTATTAATTTTTATAGCTCTTTCATTCATTGCCTTTTCTTACGCCACTGAATATAATAAATACGTTTATCTTTAAGTTGGAAATGTAATAACTTATTGAAACAAGGAATTATAAATCTCCAGAAAACTTGATCTATAATTTCATTACGAAATAGTAAAGTTATCTTAAAATAGTTCTATTAAATATTCTAAATACAATATCTCATATGCACCTATTTAGATACAAAGCTATCAGTATTTGATATGTAGACTATACAGTAATTATGAGTGTAAGGGTTACTTACTGTGTGGTTCTTATATATTATACAGACACGCTTACTTTTTGTGTTTTCTGTTAAAAGTAATAAAACGTACCTAGGCGTAACCGTCCCGCAGGTGTAGTAGCCTAACCTATCCATTTATATTTTAACTTGTTATACCTGAATCGTAAACATATCCTTCTCAGTCAACATATTGTTGTTTTGGATAGTCTAAAACCAAAACAACCCATTGGCTCAACTGAAAGGTATAACTCATCCAGAATGAAACCTCTTGGGTCACAACATACAACACGTTTCGTACTTTATCTCAAATCATATATGTAAATACCATTAAGCATTGCTAAAAATTCAGTCAGGGAGAAATAATGCTCAGCGAACTAATACTTTATTTCTTATTTGCATGGTATCTTGGCGCTAGAGTTGCCAAAGAGTGGAGAGTGCGTGCGGAGTTCTTGTATTCATTAAGTTCTAGGTTTTAACTTATTAGGGTAGTCCTGGATAATATGTACATGAATTAGCTCTTGACTTCATATTATCGCCAAATTTGTAAGTGCTACACTAGGAAAGGTTGTTTATTATGTAGTAAAAGGTTGTCATAATTCTAGTTACTACCACCATTTTCATTCTTCGTATTGTATCTTGTTCCCATATTCTTTTTATGTTTATGTTGACTGCAACTTAAGAGCTCTAGTAAAATGACCTTGAATTTTCATCTATAATAATATTTAAACCTCGTGCAGTTCCATGAACTTATTTTTAGTCGTATAAATGTAGGAGATATCTAATTTTTTAAATATAACTAATAGACGCCCTTTAGTCTGTCAAAATTGTTATGGGTTACTTAGAAAAAATATCAAACATTTTTTTACTTCTTTGTAAAATTTTTAAATATTTATAATTAATTGTTTGGATATACATTAATTATATCTTTAAAATGAGAGTAATAATATCTCCTTATCGCTACGATCAAAAATAAGATCGTAAAAAGGGTTATCTTACTACAGGCAACTCTAGTTAGATAATTACAGGCGCCCTTTGCATATTAGTTAGACAGTTTCAATTATATCTTCCATAATTTAAATCTTAAATTGTGATTCATAAAATACCGCTATTTATATGAACAAAAGTGGTTAAGTTACACTTGTGTATCAAAATGAATATAGACTTGTTTACAAAAATATAGCGATTGAATCAGTTTGATCGTCTTTAGAGACAAGCCCGGATTGGAAGTGATCGCCGCTTGATTGAAGCTTCACAATAACAACAATGCTGTAGCTGACAGCGGGCTGGATTGAGCACTGAGCCTCTTTTCTGATTGGTTTGTTCCTAGCTGTCATCGCATAACGATGAAACTTGCTATTGAGTTTAACTTGAATGTATTTGATATATTAAATACTTTCTTTCAGATAATTTGTACGGAAATATCCTTTCAAAATAAATTCCATTCAAAAATTTGTCTTGTGTAAACTCATAGGCTCATAGTGATTTTTAAAAGTAACGTTAGAAGAATTGTGTACATCTATAATAATTTAAATTGTCAATATTACAATATAAGTAATTATATGTATACTTATAAAGTTATAAATCCATGATTTAACTGTTAAAAAAGAAACTTGTTAAGAATAGAACAAATAGTTCTAAGTCGTAACTTTTAATCTCAAAGAAATAAATTTTGACTAATGCATGGGTAGACATCCAACCCCTAGTCTAGACGTAAATTATTAAAAAGAGAATACTTTATACTACTTTACTATAAAGACCACTATGCAATTACACTTTACTGAAAAGAAGAAATTGATATATATATATGTTATAAAAATATATATATATATAAATATATTTATATAGGATGCAGAAAATAAATGCTAAGGCTCTTTAAACAATAGAAGAAATAAGACTTCAACTAATAAATCCTTTAATAATTTCGACATACTTTCTTTTCTAAACAATTTGAAGTACAAAAGTGTATATAATGTAAGAATTAAAAGTAAAAATATGAATTTTTATAATCAGCTGAAATATTGCTATTCTGATTTATACTGTAATTTATAAACTCCTTGGTATATTATACTAAAAATGGCTTTATATTAAAATTAAAATTTAGATTAATAACATAAAAGACGTTCTAACAGCATAAAATTAAATTAAATATTAACAATTTTGTAGTTTTGTAAGTGTACATTCATAAAAAATTAATAAAAATTAATGAAGTCTAAATCCGACGACTTGGACCCTTTGGAGACAGGCTCTAAATATTAGGTTTTTTTATACTTCCAATGACTGATTACCTGGAATTACCATGGTAAACTGTGGTAAACAGTAAATTAACAATGCGTTTTAAATCGGTAAAAATATTTCTTGCGATTATAGAGAGTCTCCTTGTTACTGATTGTGTGGCTCTAAACTACTTAATGGATTAAAATCTATTATATTTCTAAAATCTGTCCTACTTCATAATTCCGTTAAATTTTGCGTGCGCTATTTCGACTCCACCACTACAAGCAGAATCTTTTGGTGATTCAATTCTATAATTTCAAATTCGTCAATAATTGTACATAATGTTAGGTATGCAGAAAGTAATTAAATTTATAAATAAAGCTGCAATTCGAAATAGTCTGTAAAGGAAAGCTGCTGCAGCATTCTTACTTCATCTTTTGACGTCAAATACTCAGGGATATTTAAATATCACAAAGCACTAGCAATCTTACTAGTTCTTCAGATCTGAGTACTCGATAGTATTAAGTGATTATTAAGTCATGAGATTCACCCAGCAAGTCTTCCTTTATAATTAACTTTGAACATCGAGGCTTCTTTATCTGCACACAACAGCTTATCTTACATTGGTAAAAATTTGTTCTACCTCGAACAAATTATGCAGTGTTTATAACAGCAACAAACACATGTTTAGTATCACAGTCAGTCTGCACATAAAGCATATATAATGGCATCATTATTTCTTAATTCATTTCTAAGCTGTGATATATTATAATTCTTTGAAGAGCCAGATTTTATTAACCACTAAATGGTTATTGCTAGTATTAAAATATTATAAAGCAAACACATCTCTTCAAGAAAAGGAAAATTCCATCATAAGCCTATAATATTTAATAACCAATATTAATAATTTTATACATAAATAATACCCCAAAAATGTACATATATTTAGCAGTTTTACGAGGTTTTTTTAACTTTTCATGCCTTGCAGTGAGCCTCTCCATATTGTATTATAATCAGTCATTGTTTTAGTAACATATTTTTAAAACAGTTTCCCTATATTACTCCAATAATTATTATTTTAGAATCTTAAATGTTCGATTAAAATTATGCCTATAAACCTATGTTTTCACCTTTTTTAAACTAAAAACCACTCGAACTTAAAAAAATATTTAAAAAATAAATATTTAGGAACTAACAAAGGTAATATTCCTAAATATTATTAATAATTCTTTGAAATCCACATGGATACTAACCTATAGAGTGAAAATTGTGCGACTTCTCAAAGTATATAATACTGGTTTCATTTTTAAACCTGTACAGTGCTGATTAGTTTCTTCCGTATAGAGAAAATAACAGTTTCATTTTAGAGAAAAGGAAATATTTAATAAAATGAATTATTTTAGAGAATTGATTTACATATATTAATATACTATTAATACTTACCATCTTACACAATGAAAAAATTTAAAAAGTGGTATAAAATAATTATCACAGTACTCGATTACCAAACTTAATTATGTACCTAATACATTCCCTTTCAAGTAACGGGCTTCGCTGTGGTTGCATTCTAAATTTAAGTATATTGCTCACACCATTCTAGAGATAACGAGGATAAACAGAATATTGCACCCCTTCCCAACTCACCCCACCCTACCATGAGGGACAAAAGACAAAAGTATGTCAGCCTAGTGATTGGACTTGCATCAACATAGACCTAGTTTTTGTCTATGTGGAAATGAAGTTTTATGCTAAATTTAAAGGCTCTCGGATAACTTATTTTATATTTCTTTGCTATTCGGTACATATACTTTTTATTTGTTCATTAAGTTAGGTTTCACAGCAATGAATAATATAAGTCTACATACCAAGTCACAGAGTGAGTTTATCGTATGCATTGGCGGTTAGTTGACATAGATTAAAATGTTGGTAGCTATAAGATAAAAGGCCGGGGCGGCAAATCACGAATTTGACGTTATCAACGTATTCTGCTCACCCTCCTGAACAAAAAATATATATAGTATTAGGGGGTGCAAATGACAAATAACATGATTTTAGGGGGTATATTCATAAGTAGTTAAGTTTCTAATGTTTTAAAGTTCAGTTTGTGTGTTGTGTCTGGATAATCTGGATAAACGAAATTATTTCCTTTTTAATTGAACATGGAATTTTTAATAATGAGTGTATTTGTTAGTCGTGCGGTCGCGTGTTGTTTTTAAACCGGGAGACTTTGCTGTTTCGTTGCGATAGGAAAATTAGAAAAAGTAAGTTAGTAAAAAAAAAGTTTTAAATGTTGCAATTTTAAAAAATCCACTTTTTTGATGCTGCTGCTCAGCTATATCCGCCAACACACTAATGGTAAGTGTCCTCTGTTAATACCCATTTACGAGTATATATTTATGTCAGAGTTTTTCATGATTTATTAAGTTTTTTCACTTTACATAATTGCCTTTGCATCACATTTCAATTTATATATCTGATCAGCCCCTCTATAATTTGATATTTTACTGATAGGTACTATCCGAGGGATGTTTTTCTGTCATTGACATCAGTGCGGGGCAGCACCGAAGGTGCTGTCGAAGCCCGCGCTGATGGCCGGAGGTACTCGTCTCATTACGATAACAAGACAGTAATTAATTTGTAGCTCGAAATTGAGAAAAACATTGTTCATTTGGATCAAAATACTGCTCATTTCAGTATTATTTTTAATTTTTGTTTACAAAGATGGCGGCGCAACCGATCACGTCATCACGAGGTTGAATCATGGTCACAAAAGGTCACGTGACGCTCGACGTGGATGTAGAACATGGAAATATTACTCCGCGCGTGAATAATTGTTAAATTTTTTATGTTCTATAACTTCATTATTTCTCATTTCCACCCCATCAAACCTTATACTTTTTTTTGTTCTATAGTTATTCCAATAAGTTAATAACGCAAAATTCGTATTTTTCCGCTCCGGCCGTTAATATGATAATTACCATAATGTTATATGCTTAAAATATACTGACATATACTGCTTAGAAAATCTCATGGGATTATTTACAGTTTGTTTAGAAACGTATTTATTCTAATAGTTTTGTTTATGATTACCTATAAGACCAATTTAAAAACTTTCGGTGACGCGTAACATGGAGTAACATGCCCCATCATGGAATTCATTTTTGCCTATATATTAATGAAGCTTCGTGTGGAAATTCAAGTCTGTAGGTCACTTCATTCGGTTATATAGTGCGAATATACATACATGCAGACAGACATGCAGTTTTTCACTTTCTCGGATGATTTAAGTTATGGAAGTTTTGTTAAAATTATTTCTTATTGCTATTGATTGCCTTTGTTCTAATACGTTCAACATTTAATATACACTTATATATTACAATTCACTTGAACATTTTTCTAAATGTTTTTATATTTTTATTTGAATTATTATTAAATCAATTTTGTTGTTTAATATAGTTTACAAGAAGTAGTATTATTAAATACTAAAACAAACTGTACTATAAAATTAATCATTTATTTATGGTGCAATGATTTAAAAGGTAATAACTATAAAAAATTATATTTATTTTGTTGACTCCATCCATAAAAATATGTAAATATCCAGAAATGATATTACAATTAAATTCAAGCAAAGGTTGTAATACACGTGTGTTTGTAATAAACCATGTTAATATTTAAAAGTAAAGTTTTTAATAAAAATGTCTTTACTTAGAGAAATAAACAAAATTGCAGTAAAAAATAATGTTTACAATAATGTATATAAAAAAATCAGACTGGTTTCCAACATGCCAAAATTTTACGGGGACAGCTTCTAAATAATAATTTTATATTTTCAATTTTTCAATCAATTTATAATAAATATTTGCTTTTACTTTTTCAAAATTTTAGTATTGCTTAAGTAATGAAATACTAAATCAATTCATAATTACTTGTACTATTAATACTATGTCTTTTGAAGGTGAGTTATCAGAGGTATGAAAATCATGAATAGGTCAAATTCATAAAATAAAGGTGTAAATAAAAAATTTAATATTTATAAAAAAACTTTTAAAGATAAAATAGATTACTGACCTATACGAAATTGTCTGTTGTGATCGTGCCTAGTTTAGAGATATATGGAATTTTTATTATAGCCACAACCCAGAATTCATGCTTGCTTACTAGAAATAGGTTGTATGAACATAAATTTAGAAATAACAATTTCATTATATAAATCAGCTGTTTCATTGAACCTAACGAGGCAGTTAGACATTAAGTGGTAGGAAGACTTAAAATATGCAATAACCAGTGCTGACTCCGCAGACACCAAAGTTTGTCTCCGCACCATGTCCCGTACTGCTGGAGGATGTGCTGTCGTGGATCTAATTGTGTTGTCACAGTACGTCGCCCCTAGCTAGGCCCTTGTCTACATGTCGTGTTGTCCGCCATCCTATTTTGTCTGGGTCTTCATTATCTCGATATCCTTATTTCTAGTATATCGCTTCGAGATACTACAACTATTAAAACTCAAAATAATTTGCAAGGTGTTTGTTGTTTGTTAAAACAAAACTATAAATATGAATAATTGTCGTCAATCAATCTGGTTATATTTTAGACAAAGTGGTAAGATCTTAAATAATATTTTACAGGATTACAAGATAAATATAATAAGTCAAGTGATAAGTCTGTGGAACGAAATGTAAATATATTCAACTTTGACCATGTGTATATATTTTTTACGTAATATTTCTAGATATTTTTATAAAATTTTATTTTAGAAACACTAACATTTTTGTGTTTACGTCCAATAAAGAGCCACATATAACGAGTTCATTTTTAGCTTCTTCTTCGCCGACCTTTTTTGGATCTCTTCAGACGAACATAAATCCAGATTGTATCCTGAGTCAAGTCTGTAACAGCGCCAGGTCACAGATGCTGCAATAAGAGGAAGGTGGACTGGAGCTTAACTCAACATTCACATTGAACCAATCCTTCGCATCATAGCTACTCTATGTGTATAAGATTTACTTGAAATAAAAGGTCGTGCCAAAAAATCAGACCAGTCAACAAGGAAAGACCTTGTGCGTTAACAGAAACTGACCTTCTTATCTATTGTAGGGTCTTTAACTCTGTTTGAAAGTTCTGTCAGTGCTTCCTTAACTTCAACATATTGGTAACTGTTAGCTTGGATTGAGGAGATTCTTCCTTCCGACGAGTTTCACAACTGTTTTTTGTGGATAATGACTGAATATGTTCACTAATTATGGAATAACAGTTTGTTGACACAACAAAATCGTGTATTCGATGAATTACTTCAAACAGTTAAATTGACTTGGCAAGAATTTGCACCATCGGATACTACACGATTCAAACTGTGACTGATACACGGTGTAAATAAAGCCCGAAGATACTCTTTAAGAACTCTAGCCTAAACACCTTTGTTTATATCATTCATACTAGCTCCTTTATTATTAAGCTTTTACCGTGACAGTCATTTATGTTTTTAATAGCAATTGATTTAATTATTTCTTCGAACAACAGCTCTAAGAGAGCTTTCCCAGTTGATTCTTTTGCAAGTTTATAGCCAATAAGATTTTATTCAACGTAGCCAAAGAATATAGGTATCGGCTCTATTTCCATCTTCTTCTGTTACATGCCGTATTTTAGGAGATATTTTGCCTATCTGCTCTTTGTGGTTTACATTTGGAGTGCAGTCCAAAATTCCAGAAAAATACTTAGATTTAGTTATTTTTATCTTAACGGCTTTGCTTGAAATCCCGAAAGAGAAATGTTGTTATTTTCAATTTTATTTCCCAGAAGAGTCATTTCAGAGAAAATACAGGTTACTCTTCACAAGTGATCTGACATAAAACCATCAAATTGCTCAATTAGTTCAATCAGGCCTGACTAACTGCTATTATCCTTTGGTCCAAATACTTTGATCCAAACAAAGGTTAATCATTTTGAAGGAGGTCATATCTACAAACGAGTTTTAAAATAGGCCTCAAAGAAGCTTAAAACTAAAATTCTTAAATATCAATATACCATAATTTGTATATCAAATAAAAGGTATAAAGAAATATCTTTACTTAGAGAAATAAACCAAATAGCAGTAAAAACTATTTGAACATACATTTTCATTTGAATTTTCTGCCTCTTAGACTTTAAAATTACAGCCGAAAACATAAGTGCGTATGTCGATTGCTGCGAATCCAGAATGGTACACATTCAATCATCTGTGAATAAGTGTTGCAAGCTGTATGTATGTGACTTCAGTTTCAGAATAGAAATATGTTTAGGAAATTACATTTTGGCAAAGTGACAAATTGTGACAATTTGAATATGTTTCAAATTACGTAAAATCAGTAAAATGTTGGATTATGACTAGTTTAGAATATTTTCAGATTATTGAAGCTAAATAAACATTTTAGAAAATGTTTTGATTTAATTCAATTTAAAAGAGATCTGTAAATTTCATGAATCATGGATTGTCTCACGCTTTATTATTTCATGATGCAAACATTTTAATTATAAACACACATTTTAAATATAAAATAGCTTCTGCTCTTAGTGATCATGTGTCACTTGTGTTTTTTAGGAAATCCAGTAGTAATTACTTAACCACATAAAATCATGAAATTAAATTAAGTAAATATGTGCACTGTTTCCTTCCCTCTTTTGCAGCACTGATACTAAGTAACAATTCTGTACAACAATGTTTAACCATTTTTGAAACAGCAATTTTAATAATGTTCTGAAATATTAATTAGCCACTTTATGGTATTGGTTTCGACCAGTTTACCGTATTTCCACTTCAAAAATAACTCAATACAACAAAAAAGAAATTAACCTGGGACCGAGTAATGGAATTAGATCAGCAGTTGTAATCTCCTTGTGCCGAGATTGGATTTAAGAGCGGCGAGGGCGGCGAGGGTGCACGGCCCGGGGAGTTGGTTGCTACACAACTCTATTAAACCAGGACGTTACGTTTCGCGGTGATACAAGGTCATATTAATCACTTTGATCAAAAGTAAGCTTTAGCTTCATTACTCCAGACTTATTCAATATAGTTAATATGATGGATTCAGTAATGTAATTTTAAAAGTAAAGTATTTCACTCCGCCCACAACGTTCACGTAAGGAATAAGTAACTGGATTTTGAAACATAAAAGTTTCTTTTAACTGTGTTTTTCTACACAGGCTACATTTTATATATGGAAAATAATAATAAAAATTAATAAAATAAATGACACAAGATCCAAGTTAAAAATAATTATCCGTTTGGCCTTATATGTTCTACTTCAAAACTCTTTAAGTATACTGGGTGTCTTAAAAGTCTTCCTCCCCCCCCCTATGAATAGATATGTAGTGATTTACTTTGGGGGATGCTTATGTGATCAACTGAGGAGTTTTTTGTTGTACAAAAACTTCTTACTCCCCTCCCCCCACCCCCAAATTTAGAATTTTTTTTGTAAGTCTAAAGTGTTTAATAGGAACCCCCTAACTTTGACACGGTAACTGGACTGAATGTGTCTCACATAGTAACTGGTAACCAATAAGAGAAGACATTGCAACACCAGATTTTTTTATTCCCAGGAATTCCTAATGGACTTCGTTCAGACAAGCCAACACATAGTAAATGCTATTCTAATCATAGTTATTGTTGTTTGTTGATTCTTATAATAACTTTTTTTATGACTTCGTGTCGTAAATTCTCAAAATAACTAGTGAGTGAATGTTTTATCTGCGTTACAATAACTTTAAATGTTACTTAAACTGTGAGGGTCTTATACAACACTTCAAACATTAACTGGCCACATTTGATAGAGTAACATTAGAGACCTCTAGTTTGTGCTATTCTTCTTCTTTTGATTGAACCTTTAATATGAGTTGTCTTTTGCCAGGGGTTATTATTTAAAGATTTGACTACCCTAAAATACCTCATTTGGTGGGGGAAGGTCAGACATTTTCATACATTAAGAAACTCCTCAGTTGGTCATATAAACGTCCTCCAAAAAAATCACTCCAACTCTTTTGTACCAAATGGAAAGTGATAAAATAATTTGATCATTTTAAATATTGTAATTGTTTGCGGAAAAAGTGAACTCTTCAGAGGTAACGGTTAATTCCTCTCTATCTAGAGATAATAAATTCCAACCTACTGAAGGGAGATATATAGATAACCGAACAATCTCTAATAGTAATCTCTGCACGTATAATGCTGAACTTTGGGTCTAAACGGCAAGCGTAAGTCGTTGAACATATTTCTGTAGATGCTGACCGAATGCCTTAGTCCAACTCCAACTGGTCCCAACTATTCAGAGCTTTAGAATGACGGGCTTCAGAGCCTTAGTTTAGCGAGACAAAATGGAGTTGAAAATGATAATTTCGTAGATGCTAGAATTCAGTTCATACTTGGTTTCGAAATGTTATTTTATTAGTAAAATATTTCAAATTGGCTCATAGTATTTTGTTTTTATCTCTTCTATATCAAGCTATGAAACGATGGTCGATAACTATTTAACTCAATTAGTTCAAATTTTTCCTTGTAAACCTCTATTCAGTACACATTGAACCTGGAAAGAATCTGAATGCAACACTATTATTGCCATTATCCATCCTCGAGTTTGGTTTGATAAATACTTTACCAGTATGATACTTTACCTTCTTTTGGTGTGTTTTAAGCTTTTTTTGTTGAAAAGTCCTCTCATAATCCATTACTTAATCCTCTCAGTTTTAGCCTGGATTCTTCTGAAGTCACTATAATCTGTCAGTTAATATAATAATCTTAATGTCCATATTTCTTTCAATAGTTAGCAGTAGAATAATTCTACCCAATACTCAAATGGATGTCGAGAAAAACATCAACTAATACATCTTTAAACTGATAACAATCTGAATACATTGCAACTAAGACTTAGTGGTTTATATTAAAGTTTGTTTTTTAATAGTTACTGAATTAAAGTAAAGACATTAATGTAGTAATCGGAAAGCCTTTTTGTTCAGTGTTCAAGGCTGTTCATGTTTCAACAATATGAATTTGTTATAGCACTTGACTATACTTACAACATTTCATATAAAGGAACGCCCATAAAATTAAAGTAGAAAAAGATTAGGAGATATAGAATCTTTTTAAGATTACAGTACCTGGCTTTGTTTTTTTAATTTAATGCTTTCTCGATATTAGTATACGTTATTCACAATTCTGTATGGATTTTTTCGGGTTTCTCCAGAATTAATTTTTAATTTTCTTTTTGCCTCATCAAGACCTTGAAAATTGCGCATATAATTATATCGTTGTATTTACGAATTTCCGACATTTACGACATATTTAAAGGCATTCTCCTTAAAATTTATAATTTTTTCTTGGTCCTGATGGGGCAAAACTAAATACTCATGCTATTTGGTGATGTGATCACAAAAGATAGACAATTTTCTAGAATTATGTAATCCCAGATGATCCGATTAACATAACAAAAATAAACATATGCAACCAATAAACGAATTCTTTAATTATTGAGTATTTAGTTATGTGCTCTACTTAAAAATGTCAATGTAAATGATCATTTCGTCTCTACTCTACTCTAATTTCTACTCTAACTCTAAAAATTACTCTAAAACTCTAAAAATACTCTACTCTAACTCTACTGTCTCTACTCTAATTTTCTTCTGACTCCCTTGTAACTCATCATCCTACAAAGCGACGATATTATTTGGTAATGAGTTGAGCTCAAAATTATGACAACTCGACTGAATTGAAAAAAGTTTTAGACCATTTTGTAATATTTCATTAAAAATTAAAATGAAAAGAATATTACTTTTACAGAAGAAAATTTTGAACCGGAAATGTGATTGAAGCCCGATTGCGTAAAAATAATTTTCAAATTCACTGAATTGAAAAAAAGGATCAGAAATTTTTTAATATTTCATAAAATTAAAAGTATATTACTTTTACAGAAGACAATTTTGAACCGGATATGTGAGTGAAGCCAGATTGTGTAAAAATATTTTTTATGCCGTGTACATTTTCCACCCAAACCAATTCTGCCATACTTAAGCATCGATAACAGTAAGTATAAAATCTCGATAAAGTTTCATAGTTAGGGCGAAGAACAGGATACGATCAGATAAAAGTAAACATAACACTGATACTTGTGTGGAATGGGAATATAATGCGTTTTACTTCCACCATATTATGACGTGGCAAGATTCTTTCAAACATCTCCGAACAGTGTCCACTAGGGGTTTACTGTAAATATTTATAAAACTAGTGTTCTTTGTATTCTTATACACTTATAAGTGTTTTAACAGTAATAAAATGTCATAATTTTATAGTGATACTTTTAATGTAATAAGAATTTTAATGTTTGTAGTATGTCTGAATATAATGTTTGATTAAGCTTATTTGATAACTAATTATTAAAAACTTAGGTAAAATTGCTGAATCTTATATAAGAACTTTTCCTAAGAAGAAAGTGTGTATTCGCAACTATGTAAGTGTATTTCTACTGAACAATTTGAACTAAATAAGAGTTAATAGCACTTTTTTCTATAAAGCGTAGTTCTTCCGGCAATTTATTATTACGCTCTACTTGGGCCCCAATAAAAGGCGGATCCCGTCAAATGAATCGACGTCTCCATCCAATTTCACCGGTGATTTTGATACGCTCGCGGCTGTAAACTGAGAATCAAATTTATGTTGGCGTTTCGGCGCTGCCATATACCTAGAATACACTTTGGCTTATCAGTTTGACTTTACAGAATAAATAATAAGTAATACCAACAAATAAATGGTTTGGTTTGTGCAATCCATAAATGAAAACTTTTATGGAAAATATGAAAGAACAAAACTTTTTGTAGGGACGATAACTCTGAAGATTTCTTATTTTATAGAATCAGGAGATAGTTAATTGTGAAAATTCATTCGTACTGCCTTTGAAACGTAAATACAGTTGAAAAAAAAAAACATAAATTACTCAACATATGGAGAAAGCACCCGTTGTCCTTAATAAGGTAATAAACATCTACAATTATTTTTCGCTCACCTAATTGCCAATAATATACTAACGTGATCGAGAGTAAAATTACAAGCACAAATAAAGTCAAAGTAAAGTATAAGTCAAATTAGTAGTAAAGTTCAGTATAATTAAAAACATGCTATTAAAGTTCCTGTTTGTCCTCATATTTCATGTCACGCAAAGGAAATGCTAGTTTATTAGTTCTTAGTGTCCTTTACACCCTTCTTTTCCTGTTTTACTTTCATCTTCTTCTTTTCTACTTTCTTACAGTGTAAAATATATTGTTTACATGATAATAAACATATAACAACAGAATTTTCTTTACAATTTAAATTAAAAACAAGATAGCAGTACGCAACTCCATGAGTCAGGTAATGGGCTTCGCTCAAGTTTTATAACTCATTCTATATTTCATTCTCGACATTTCCTGCAAGAGGACAGATTGACGGGCAATCAGACAAGAAAGACATTTTTACAGCCCACAGGCAGACACAAGGGAGAAACTGCCAACATTTCTGAATGGTACACTTCAGTTATTCTTAGTCAAATCCTATGAATTTACATGCACCATCATCGAACTAATTCTTGCCTATTTAGAAATGACATTACTTGCCAAATTTCACGTTCATAGGGTGATTAATTTTTGAGATATCTAGTGGAAAAGACACACAGGTTAGCAGAAGAGGAAATTTTTCCAGAATTCCTACTAATAACTAAGGAAAATTTTTAAAATTTTTAAAACTTTTTTCATCCATTTTTTCTCGAGATACAACACTGTCTGATATATATAGTAGCTTTGCTGACGCTCAATCAAATCTATTATATGGGCGTACACATAATCGAACTCTGTATGCAAACCGACTGATACAACGAAATTCGAAAGAACCAATCTTTATAACAAAACTAAAGTAATACCTAAAGTAATAACTAAAGTATAACAAAACTCCTACCAAACAACTCAACAAATATCACAACATTTTAAAATGGCATAACTGAGTCCAATCTCTTTAAAAATCCTTCATTTTATGATTGCATAATTGCAATAATTTTTGTCTGTGTAGAAATGACATTGCTTGCCTTTATTTCACATTCTCAGGGTAATAAGTTCTTGAGATATCTAGTGGAAAAGACACACAGGTTAGCAGAAGAGGAATTTGGCCAGAATTCCTACTAATAACTAAGGAAAATTTTAAATTTTTAAAACTTTTTTCATCCATTTTTCTCGAGATACAACACTGTCTGATATATAGTAGCTTTGCTGACGCTCAATCAAATCTATTATATGGGCGTACACATAATCGAACTCTGTATACAAACCGACTGTTACAACGAAATTCGAAAGAACCAATCTTTATAACAAAACTAAAGTAATAACTAAAGTATAACAAAACTCCTACCAACCAACTCACAAAATATCACATCATTTTAAAATGTCATAACTGAGTCCAATCTCTCTAAAAATCGTTCATTTTATGATTGCATCGTTGCCACGATGGTTGCCCATAAGAAATAATTCTTGTCTGTGTAGAAATGACATTGCTTGCCTTTTTTCACATTCTTAGGGTAATAAGTTCTTGAGATATATAGTGGATAAGACACAGAGACAAGCAGAGCATGAATTTTGCCGGAATCCCTAGTAATAGCTAAGGAAAATATAAAATCTAACACTTTGCGATATACAGTAGCTTTGCTAACGCTCAGCCAAATCTCATTGATGGGCGTACACCATCATCGAAATCTGTATAAAAAGAACTGATACAACGAAATTCGAAAGAACCAATAGAATACAAAACCAAACAAAACTCCTACCAACCACTTCACAAAATATCATACAATTTTAAAATGTCATATAACTGAGTTCAATGTCATTGCAAATTTGTTCATTCTATGCTTCTATCGTTGCCACGATGGTTCCCTATAAGAACGATGTAAAATGTTCGCTAACGCTTAAGTAACTCCCACGGAATAAAATGCACCATCATTAAACTCGATGTTGCGTATATGTTACAACTATATATAAATGAAGCTTCATGCAGAATTTCAAATCCATTTGTCAGTTCGCTTTCGAGATATTGCGTGGCCAGACAGCCATACGATTATCTGATAAAAACTAGGTCAAGACTTTGGGATCTATCTCTATATATGGTTTTATAAATTACTTTCCTCCTAAGAAAGCCCCCAGTACAGTGTTATTAAGAATTGGTATCACCTTGAAGATTTTCCCTCTTGGCTACAAATGTGTTTGCTATCAATCCTGGGCATCACATAAGTCATAGAATATTGATGCCAAATTTGAATAATATCCGTGCGATAATAAGGGCTCCAGACTATTCACTTAATTCACTGCTTACATCCAAGGGAACTGCTTCGCTCCCTCAGGTCACATTACACAGAAATCAGACCATATTGTTGTATAAACCTATAAAATCACTGTGCTACATTCGTTAAATTCACTAAAATACACAATCCATTATACTATAACGACTAAATATCGTTTTAATCGTGAAATGAAGAATTTAGAAAATAACAGAACGAAAAATGCAGTCCTTAGAGGTTTTGCAGACGTAGAAATAATTTTTCAAGCCCTCGAGTAATAGATCATATAGGCAATAATGTTGAATTAAAAATCGATTAAAGTAAAATTTTTTACAACGATATAGATATTCACTAGATCGTCTATGGAGACAAGCCCGGCTTAGAAGTGATTTTCGCTAGATTAAAGCTTCACAATGTAACAATACTGTAGCTGACAGCGGCCTGGATTGAGCACTGAGCCTCTTTTCTGATTGGTTTGTTCCTAGCTGTCATCGCACAACGATGGAACTTGCGATTGAGTTTAACTTGAATGTATTTGACATAACAAACAACACCTTTCTACAAACAATACAAGTAGTTTTTTTTAACATTTCACTAACCAACAATACTGACTGGTTGAGATTTTTTTAAATTAAAGGTAGCATAAGTTTATGTATATAATAATTTAAACAATGTAGGCAAGATCAATGATTTGATTATGAAACGAGAAATACGAAGTTCACATAGTAGGTCTACACAAACAAACTACTATTAGTATTACTTATTAATCTCACCAATGAAAATATTCGTAATAAAGGCAAATATCCATAACCTTAAAAATCTAGTCACGTAATTTTAGGGATAAGTACAAAACAGCTTTTCTGCAAATTTGTGCACATATTTTCTAATACCTTAATATGAACGAGTTCGATCGGACTGGCAATAGTTTTTCATTTTTAAATATTACCTTTCATTTATTCTGAAGAAGAATAAAACTTTTTACGCTTTATTTTCATTTATAGATACAATTTTCTTGAGGGGTCTAAGTAATTTTAATGAGTTACTATAATAGTAATGGTTGGTTCCTTCTATTGGATTTGACCTGGCAAGTATTTTTATCCCTCAAGATCTTTAAAAATAATTAAACAAAATACAAATTTTACTATTCAAATTTTATAATCCTGGAATATACTAACTTTACATCTTATAAAAATTACATGCAAGCAAATTGTCATGAAGTTTCTTATTTTATTTAAGGGAAGGCGGAAAGTAAAAATGGAATTTTTGGACATTTTGAAAGAGAATTTCTTTACAAACACGATGATACATAACACTTATACATAACTGTTATAAAATCCAGTGTATACAATCCCAAAACGATGGACTTTTTCATTTCTCACGCGCAGTAACATTCTTATATATACAACTTTGCTTTCCTTCTCCTTCTATTACTCTTTGCTACATCATGATTATTTTCTATGTTGGTACTATTTCATAACTAGGTATGAGCCTGGTAAAAATACAAATAATAGAACCAAACAATAATATAACCTTCCTGCAGTTTCCTAGTTTTGAATTAATATGGAATTTGTTTTAGTATTGAAGTTAGTTACGTTTAGTGATATTATATTGATCATGCCAAGACCTACATTTAGAATTACTAAAATTAGAATGGGTATTTGAGGTCGTGGTAAGAAGAAAGTAGTGCCTGAAAACTCTAACCCAAAATTAGATAGTGCTAGGCCTAGTTTTAATACACCAACACTACCACAAAAGCCGAAAATACCAACCCAAAAAAGGATTCCAGCTCGAAGAAAGGGATTGACTTTTCAGAGTATGTTTATTTTGACACTGAACCCTAGTTATAAAAATGAAATCATCGATCTTCGTATTTTATCTTTAACAATTGTTGCAAAATACTCTTTGTAAAACTGTAAACTGTAAGACAAATACAAGGTAAGATATGTCAATTACCTAGATGATGGGGACAGCAATATTTTTGAAACCATTGTTGCATTGAATATCTATGGAAACACAAACATTAAAAAAATTAAAATGTATAAATTATGTCTGTAAGAGAATGGACACTAGATCACGGAGATTGAAAACTGATCTGGAAAAGCAGAAACTTCAAGAAAAAAAATCTTTTTAGGTAAGAATCGCCTCACTGATAAAAATTTGACCAAATACAGTCTCACTATTGAAATGCTATAAAATAAAATAAAACTGAAGAAGATATGCGACGAGCTATATGGGCTACGTTTTGTCACATAGGGTCCTCTGATGAAAAGCCGGAGGATTGATTGTGCCCAGTAGGAAAAGAATCTTGGTGTAATTTCAATAAAGCCCAAGCTGAGGGAAAAAGGTATGAGCACAAGAACAATTTGCCTGAAGCCATAATGAATGCAATAAAACCCTACCTTCAAAGCATTGGTCAGTCCAAATTTGTTGCAAAATTGTACTCAAGCCCAAAACACAAACTGCCAATAAGAGTGTCAACAGTGTTATATGGGCCAGGGTATCCAAAAACAATTTTTTAATATTAAAAACATTAGAATTCGGTGTTTTGAAGCTGGGGCCAGTTACAGTGATGGTCACATTACAAAGTGCAGAGTTGTGAATTCAGTGGGAATTGAACCAAGTCAGCGAACGGTTTCTGCGATGATGTTAAATAGTGTGCGGGTACGCAGGGCCGAAAATGTTATTTTTTACTTTTTGAGGCAAAGTAGACGACAGGAAAGGCTAAGGTAGAGAAAACTTGAAGCAAAAAATGGAAGAAAACCCATTATATAATTGTGGAAAGTTGTCTGCAAAAAATGTACAATTTTTTAGACAAAAGTTACATTTTCTCTGGAATTACTAAAGATAGAGAGTACACATTTTTACACAATATGTATGTAACATATGTATGTACACACACTGAGTTTTTACTATGCCCTACAATTTACTCATTTAGTTAAAAATATAAAAACCGCAAGAAACATTGGAATATTTTAGATGTTACGGGAATAAATTAAAAACTTAGTTATTTTTTGGTAGAACTACTTATTAATAACTCATGTTATGTATGGAAGGCACATAAATAACTGACAAAAGTTTCAAAATAATAGGCTCATTAGTTGTTGAGAAAATGTACCTTATGTTACCATTACAGAGATAGGGCTTTTGCCTCCCCTAAAGTTTAGGTAATACTTAATTTATTTCTAAATATCCTTTTATTTCATATAATTTGTTAGTAGCATTTTGTGGCGGCAAACAAAAAAAATTAAATACTCAGTTTTTGTTCCTAGTATAAAACTTCCATTTATATTTATTTTCTAATTACAATTTTCATAAAATATAATCTTTACAAGCAATATTACAAATATTTATAAATATTATAATTTTAAGAAGGAGCTTACCAATATTTAAAAATAACTTCAAGTCAACCAATAAATATGCTTTTTATACTCAACGTTGTACTAGTCATTATATAATGACTATACTCACAAAGAACTATTGATGCAACAGTTTATAACAACATGAGATACTTATAATTAGCAATTTTATGTTAAATAGCAACAAATAGTCAATTTAACAATTTCATGCTAATTAACTACTACGCTAATTAGCATACTTTATAAAATAGCATAATGTAAGTTCCAATAACAATGCTATGTAAATGTCACTAGAATAAAGCATAAAGAATTAATAGCAATAAGTGACAGGGAAACATAAATACTAATTATAAAATAACAGTGCAAGTTTAACCAATTTTAGTAAACAATAAACAATCAATAGCAATACCAGTATTACGGAAATATAATAAATAATAATAACAACATAACGAATAACAACAAAATTTGGAAATAAAAATATAAGCATGATTTAACCATGAATCATTTCGATAATTTATCAATTTGTTCTTTTTAAATAAATATCGACATATATTCTGTGATCCAAAGTATGGGTGCAACATTTATTTAATTTAGAATGGACGAATATACGAAGAGTTTATATCATAAAACAACAGTGTTATTTAATCCTAACGCGGAGGTTTGACACTTTTGATCAAAACAGAGGATATTTAGAATAATTGTATTCGCGGACGCCACACACATCAAAGAAGTGTTTGTGCTTCACACCATGTAGCCCACAGCCCCAGATTGTGCTGTCGTGGGTGTAATTGTGTTGTGACAGTACGTCGCCTCTAGCTAGGCCTTGTCTACGTGCCATGTAGCCTGTCAAGCCATTCTATCAGTATTTTCTATATCCTGATAGCCTTATTTCAGGATATCGCATCAACACACTTAAAACTATTTAAAACCCAAAATATTTTATAAAATGTCTTGTTCTTGTTCGTAGTTATTATATCATATTTCCCAATTACACGTACTTAACCTTAAACAAATGTGAGTACCGTTTAACTTACAGATTTGTGGTTATTAATTGACACATAGTATATAACAAGATGGTAAAATAAGATCTTAGCACATCCATTAATTATATGAACTAAGAATATAAATCCATGGAAGAGCCAATAGATGTATCTAGGGCGTACGATCTTAAATCTGAGGTAAAGGAAACTGATGTTCGCATGCTACTTGTGACTCAGTTTGTCCAAACTGACAACCTTGGAGTGTAGGCCTACCAAAGTGGCCCATGAGAACGGGCATAATAAGGAGAATGACCACTTGTTATAGAACAAGTATATCTGTTTATCGAGAATGCTACACGAAATAGAATCTATGAGACCTGTAATTAGGGAAGAAATTACTTTCAAAAGTGTAAAATGAAATTTTGATAAATAATTTAAATTCAATCTGTACAAAGGAACAAACTGAAATATTTTTAAAACAATAAGGATTGATTACCAATTTACCAATTGTTTGTATATTGCGACAATTATTTCTGTAATGGAAGGACAGGTGCAAGGAATTCAAGATTTAAACAGTATGTCTTGTAAAATGCCAGTTCATGACTATAAAAAATAGTTACCACATTTTATCTATAAGTTTTACACCTTCTATTGGTTTAAAATCAAAATCATTTTGATGGAGGAAGAAGTTAGTGCCTAAATAAAAGTCAAGTAATTATACAATAAGAAGAGTTATTTTTAATTTTCGTAAGCAAAAAGATATATTGGATATGTTGTTTTAAATCTGTTAAATAAAAACAAATATGTAGGTATGTTTGTTAAAATCGTAAAACAGTACAGTACTAAATAATAATAATAAATTATGGTGTTTATAAATTTACTTAAAACTAAAATGCTATTAATAATAGGGATAAGAAACATGGATAGCTATGACATTTTATAAGACGTATGCATTGTTATTTGTTTCTAGAGTATCGTAACCTTTATATAAAATGACTAATTAACAGCGTCATAGTATAACTAATTGGTTTATGACCACTGAGATATCCTTTTTGGGTGTAGTTTAATTTTCTTATGCACAATAACGTAATAAATTGTTATTACATTAAAGTTATGAAAATTAACTTGATGTAATGAACAATAATTGTTCACTATGCATATGAATAGTATTACAACCTCAATAGCACTAGCCATTGTTCGTACTAGTTGGCACGAAGCTTCCTTTTGTGAAGCCCTTGCAGCTTCTAATACGTAAGTAAGACATGACGCAGCGTCACAGTAAGCTTCTTGCACGCGATAAGCAGATTATTGCTTTAGAGCCATTGAGACATCGAGCTTGTACGGCTGTATCTATTAACACCATTACCTTGGTGTACTGTCAATGTATACTCCCTAATCAGCTTAGGGCCAACAGAGCCGAAGGGCGTTGGTGGCCTAACAAGGGCTCGGCCATCTAGTCCGAGATAATTGCTATATTGCGTTGCTATATCCTAAGTAACGCTTCGTAAGCCCTTGGTGCGTGAAAATTAGTTTATTGTGTAAGCTCACGACCATAAATGACAGTCACCACCCCGAAGCGCATAGTGTATTTGTTAGCCTGTCGATGCCAATCACAGTAATCACGAACATCAGTTCGAGTATATACGTGTTTCACAAATGCACATAGATGTGATTAGATAAACAGCCGATCAGTGTTTGCTCATTTACTAATTATGATGATGACAATTCTGTTGGAGGATCCTATCCTAATGTGGGAAAAGGGGTAAATTACAGAGAGAGTAAGTCTTCAAATCCTAATTATCCTTAAAATTTTGTCAGTTTTAAGACAATTTGATGTACATATCAACCTACACTTACATTTCATATTTCCTTCTGGCTCCTTGTGGGCACGTCCCCTTGAACAAGTAGCGGTCAATAAATAGGGTTTAAATTTTAATTTGTATGTCCAGTTACTTTGTACCAAGTTTTGTGGCTCTTTCTTAAATCTTACCAAAAATATTTAACCGATCCGGGATCTATTTGGATACACAGTATACCTTTGCATTTTATCATGAACATTAATTTTGATTTACCGTAAATAATAAAGCCCTAGTAGGTTAGTATTATGATTAAATAATTATTGCATATAGTTTATTTCCTACTTTACGCTTTATATTATTTTTGAAAACCCCCTTGAAATATTAAATTTATTAACCGTTGAATATGAATATGATTATTATAAAAAACATAAGTATACGTATATTATCAAACTAGATTTTACGCTGTGATAGTAATTATCTAATTGTTATAACATTATTATATTTATTTATTATAACATTTTAAAATTTTTCGTCACTAATACCATCGTGTCTTCGTATATAAAGATTACCAGTTAAAAATCCAAACACATGTAGTTGAGACAAAAAATGAAATAAACCGTTTAATATGTACGATTTTCATCATTCCGTGTAAAGATTAAGGTATCTGCTTCTTCTGATCTAAATCTTAACATAATCAAATTTGTCAGTTTATTAATTATATTTCACATTGATTATATTTACAAAAACTTTACTTATGCATAAATATATACAAGTTGTAATTGATATGATAATTGATTTATTGTGGGAGTGTTACAATATGTTGTTCACAGTGTTGTAAAGATTTTAGTACTTGTTTCTAAAGAGCAAAGGAGATAATGTATGATACATGGTACTTGCAGGAGCCGAGGTAGACAATAAAGGTTTGATAATAATGCTTGGGAGAGGGAGAATGATAACGCCACTAAACGACAAGGACCGCAATACCTGTAAAGAATAGAGTGGACGACCACAATGCATCATCTACAACCCCACCGCCATCTTCTTCTATATATAACTTACAGCCTCTGTGTAATTTTACCTGAGATTTTGAGAAAATTAGTACCTTTTCTTTGATAGGATAAAAGATAGAACTATATTATTGAACACGATTATACAAATAAAAGTAAACGAACTTAAAGGAGAATAGTAATAACGATCTTTCTGAATGAACAGTTACAATGTGACCGTAAGGAATTTTAATTTTAAATTTCTGATAGGAATTTTATATAAACAGCTTTTAACCATAAAACACACACCAACAATAATCATTTTTAGACATATTTCAAAAGTGTATAAAAATATTTGAGTTTTCTAAACTTATTCAACCCTAAACATAGGAAACGGATACGTTACTAATAAATAGTTATAAAACAGAAAACAAAACAAATTATGTTTACTGAGAATATTAACAAATTACAATATAAACAAATTGTACGGACTTACATTCAAACTGAATTCATTAACTCGGGGTTTTACAATATAAACGTCAAACAAGATGTGCTAGAATTACCGGAAGGAAGATGCAATAGGAAATCCATAATAACTGGAAACATTTAATCAAGTTAAATGATGAACATTTGCATTTACTGATGGGTCTTGGTAATTTTGTTTATTAATTTGCTAGTTATAGCTTTAGTATACAAGTTTATTTTTCAAGACAATAACGGCCATTGTAAATCCAGATATCATCAAATTTGACAATTTTATTAAATTAACTACATTTTATACTATTTTACGTTTGTCAAATGGTTGTTAAAAGTACTAAACTTTAATTACTGAGGTTAATAATTTTCCAACTAAAATATATCAATACCCAAGTGTTTCTATTTTAACTCTTTTGAAGATCTTCTTCCCCCCACTTATATAACTCTATATTTTATTTTACTAAGAACTATTGACTTTGAGAAACGCTTTGAGTGATGGAGGGTATGTGGGATGGGTTCTGGAGCACATAGAGAGGGTAATGTGCTGGGATTAATATATCTGAATGAAACATGACAGTACTTGTGATACTTGACCTAAGTGTTTTTATGAGAAATCGAGGCAGCCACCTTAGTTTTAATGGAGATCGTAATTAAATAATATCAAAAGGGTAATACAAAATATAAAATAATAATATTTTTTAACATTATATTTTTCAACTTAACATTCAATTAATAATTTTAACATTCAAACTCACCGTAAGACAAAACAATGAAACTTATACCACCTTTTTTGAGACTATTTTTTTATTCAGTAATTTGACTGAAATAGATAGAGTAAAAGGTTACTGGACCAGTTTGGTAATTTATTCAATTTCGTGGTATGGATAAGTCAACTTATAAATACTGTGACCTACAATTTGAACAAAGCGGTTCAAACTAAAATCCAAAATTACATATATTATAACTAGGGCATCACCTTATAAAAGGTCCCTAAACCTTATAAAACAAAATTAAATGTACTATAATGAAATGCAGTCAAATCTAAGGTAAACATATTTTGAATACAATAGAACATTGTTTTATCGTACTTTATATATTTTGATTGAGTCTCTACCGTCTGAGTGAATATTACGTATATATACAGCGCACCAGTGTCATCGTAAACCATCGTTCCACAATGCCTAAGCAAATATGTACGTAGCTAATATTAAACGTAGTTAACGCAAAGAATATATTTGCATAAGAAATAATCTCCACCTGTTTGCTGATTTAATGCCGATTTAGGAGACTGGATTTTTATCAACCCCCAATAGAGTTTCCTTAAAATTTGTAGTCAGCTTTAATAATTTCAATTATTTTTTTTAGTAACTTATCAATTTATATTTATTTTTAAGGTTTATTTTTTATTTTAAACCTCTACAGATATTTTATGGTTTTATGAATGCTATGTGCATTATTTGCAAAATAAGTTCAAGTTATTTCTGTTAGAACATTCGGGTAGGGGACGATAGGCGGACCCGGTTTTTTATATCGAAATTGGCAAACGATATTACTTAATCATAACCACCGATATAATCAATCGATACTGATTATTATTTTGAAGAAATAACAAATAATCTATTTCAAAGGCTGTAAACACTCAAATAATACACGTAAAGTAATATTTCAATTTTACATATAAGTAACATTTGACTATTAAAAATGGCAGTAAATTTTAGAAAACTACACGACATTGCTTTGAAAGATGATAAGACATGTTTTACGTGGCTTCAACATGTTGGACTCGTACCGAAAAATCCATTATGTGAAATTTGTGGGAAAGAAACAACTGTAACTGTGAGAAGAGCAAATATGGTCGTCTTCGGTTTTCCTAATTTTGCTTATAATAATTTGTTTCATCACTGTAAATATTAAATCCATATTTTAATTTAAAACATATGATTGTTATTGAGGAATATATATACTTTTATATCGATTGATAGTCTAGGATTTGAGATGCGAATATTAGGTATCGATGATTACATTCTTCGATATAAAAAAACCGGGTCCACTTATCGTACCCTACCCGAAAATTCCTCCAGTTATAGAACAAGTTTAGTGTTTAAACATCATATTTTCTCAGCATTTGAGAGAGGAAACAAATAACGAAATGCGATCCTCTGGTCAAGTAAAGGAAGGAAATCAGGCTAAAGAAAGCCCAGTTGTATAGGTCTACCACATCAGCAGCGAATAAACGACTATAGAGCTACCATTATCGTCGGAGAACGGTAATAACGACATGGTAGAGTTGTTATGGGAGGCATAACCAAAACATCTGCAGGCTGCTAGAGCAATAACGGTGCAGATAGACTGTCGGACCAGGTTGCCACATTGATATATGATCTCCATAGCAACCCCTTGATCATTACCACCCTCACTCGTCTCTTTTGTTGCGTCCTCGAGAAGGAATCAAAATGTGCAGTATGATAGTTGTATCTAACTCCATCATTACTAGTTTTATCAAGGGCATTGTGTTTCAACATAGATAGGAATAGATATCATACACAACAGATTATTCTAAAATATTCTTAAATGAATTCTTTCTTTTTCTTATTTGAAAACTAAAATTCGTCCTCTTTATAAATAATTCTTTTATTTTAATGTACTTCTCCTTTATTTAGTAACCAATATACCATAAAATTTTATAGAATCTTAATAATATTCCATTAGTCTAAAATTGTCAAGATATATTGTCATTATGTAAATTGTATTTATTTGTAAAATAGATTATCTAAAGTCTTCAATATATCAAGAGTTTCATATCTTTTATGTATATTTAAACATTGACTAGTAAGTAAAAATAGGATTGACAACAGTTTGAATTGATTAAGTCATGCTCTTATCATCGTTAATTTATTTTTCTTTAAGATGTAATTTTAGTTAAATGTAGTAAGAAAACATTCAATATTACCGCAGTGATCTGCACATCAAGTCCTTATCAGAGAAGACCGGACTGTTATCAGACCTTTCCTTGTCTATTGTTTAGTTTATCTAACCACAGAACTTGTTAACGTGTTTAGATTATATCCCATAATAATCTTGTTTGTAAAGTTGTATTTTTTCAGAATGCATTTCATTACTTCATTATTTCACATAATATATATTTTTTAATAACTTCAATTCTGTAATAAAAAAGCTCTAATCAGTAGGACTGTATCTTCCAAAAGACAATTCCATTCCAAACATAATCGAAATACAGGGATTACAAATTAGTATTAAATTATATAATTTGTTATATGTTGTTTCTATTTATTCTTATTATAATAACATTAAAAATAAATAATTATTGTAAATGTTTTGTTCTTATTATTTATAGTATGCTTTGTTTCAACTTGTACGCACCTTGGTATTTGTATCTATCATCTCACTGTGCATGTTACGTAAATTAAGCAGAATCATTCTATTTTTCAGTATATTTATTGTAATGTCCCGTTAAAATGGTAATGATCGTTGAATAAATAAAGAAATAAGTAAAAAAAACGTTACATTACTTTTCATAATTTAATTTATCTTATAAACGTTGCATTATTCATGAACTATACTCAAATCTTTGTTTTTCTCTTGTTGAGAACATTTTTAATTACTTAAATTTAAGTTCTTATCGTTATCGACGGTTTTAAGCAAATAAAATAACTACTTAAAGGACCTACCTATTTTTAAAACTGTTTACCAAAAGCATGCACATATTTAATGAATAGTGTATAATGAATATTATTCATACATCAAATATTAAGAAAAAATCCATTCGGAATGAAGTAAAAAACAAAAAACAGTTTTCTTCATAGAAGCATTAATATTGTAAATGTTACACCATTTCAATGTATTTCAACAGCAACCTTAAAATGTTATAGGATATATTTGAGTAATTAAGTTAAATGAAATGAATAATCTTACAAATTACAGTATGCCGTTTGTTTGGTTTAGTAAGATCTTAACAGAGTTAAATATTAATATATGTTTTTCACATTCGTTCTTCTTAGATGCTGTATGTTATAGCCTAAGTTGTACGTAAAATTATTAACTAGCCCGCAAACCCCCATTTTGGAGGGAGAGCAAATATTGCCGATCAGAACATTTAATATTACCAAAGTAAATAAACCTTGCATTTAGTCATATGAGGTTAGTTTTAATGTTACCCGCATTTCAAAATTGGCAGGATAACACGCTTAATAATTAACACGCTTAACGACACCAGATTGCATATTTTCAGTTCAATTAAATTTTCTCTAGACATATTAAATTTACATGCACCTGAATAATTTTACGGGCTAATTGATAATAATAATAGTTTACAAAGTACGCTGTGTAAAAAACTATTTAACCCTCCCTTAAAATTTTAAATATGATAGTGCAGAAAATAGAAAAAAATAAGTACAAAATATTTGCAGAGAGATATTCCTGTTATCATTACACTAGCACCTAACCGTGGCTTTGGCCGCAATTTCCATGTAACATTCCGTATATTTGATTGAATAGCTCCTACAATATCAATAACACTTGAACTATTTGAGATTAATTTAGAGGAACTCCAAAATCGAATTTCGTGGTGTTCTTAGTTAAGGCACATGTGGTGTAATAAGATAGGGTTCTATGAAGTTTTTAAATGGAATTAGTCAAATAGCATTAGCATCAGGTACCCATTCTTCAGTGTCCATGGTTGAGAAGACGAGATTAAGCGAAATTGTGAGCAATAATTGTTTCAGGTTTTGTACTTCAAATTTAAATTTATTATATTTTCAAAACCAAATTTATTTCGGCCCAAGAAACAATATATTTATATAGAGCTACATATACTTTTGTAATGGCATTGGATTCAAAACAGTACTCGACATTACACAATGTTCTAAATTGTATGGATGTAGATATTGTTATTGAAAATGAAAAACTAAAATCAACATCATTAATACTTACATAATGACAGTTGTCAATCATATGTAAAGATGATACAGTAAAAAACATTTTCTTCCTTTCCAATTCATGTTGAATATATCATACTATTTCCTCGGTCTAGTCTAGGAGATCAGTATTTACAGTATTTATATACCTAAGCAATATCGTATACTTCATTAGTGAGAAATGGATGCGATTTCCCCTCGACGATTATCAGTAAAACATTCGTTTTAATGTTTCGTTTATTGCTTTGTGATTCCACTACAATCACACACTCAATGCGTTCGCTTGTTTCCTCGAAATGTAGTCATAGCGCGAAAGGTTTGCTGAATCATGCTAATGGCCAGTCCCTCCGATTTTTGTTCCTTCAGATACTGTAAATATACCGTCCCAAATGTCTAAGGAAACCAAATTAAACACTTTACATGTGCACGTTCACAATTTACTTCAGTAAGTAACATCTAGAATAAATTAATTGGTTTCCTTTGTTGCGACGATGTTGAAATAAAGAGTGTTGTGGCTTTAGTTATGATTTCACTCTGTAAATGTAAACAAATTGAAACTAGAGGTTAAATTAATGAAACATACTATTCGTGCTTTACAATACGATGATTACACAGAAAATTAAATCACAATTTGAGCTCTTTCAATTAATATTTCCCAACTTAGGCCAATATGTAAACTTTAACTGCTTTAGAGTGTAGTGGGGTGTATCCCAGAAATTTTAAATACGTAATAACAGGCCTATATTCTTCCCAGGGACCCTAAGAATGTGCATTTAAAAATTTAATACAATCCATTGAATAGTTTATGAGTGAAAGCAAAACCAACAAACGTAGGCACTTTCGCATTTATAATAAGATATATTAAGATATTATTAAGATTTATTAGGATTTATGACGTATTAAACAAAAATGTACTGAATAAAACTTCAATGTAATAAACAATAGTATTATATGTTTTCAATGTAAGATTTCCAAAATATCTCGTAAATAAAACCATAAGGTTTCTGGTCCAACTAAACCAAATACACAGTATGTCAGGGGCCATAATTCAAATACGTAGTGAACGCAGGGTGAGAATGGAAGAAGGACTGAAAGGTAGCGCAGATGTAAAGGATTTTGTACAGCCTAGCAAGACATATAACCCTGTTACAGGGAGATATATCGGCCATTCCTTCTCAGAGGTTATGTTACAAACGTTATCTGTCCTTACAATCTTGGTGGCTTTACCTCCATAGACGCAGTATAACTTTGCGAAGCACAGAATTATAAACATTATATTGGAAACGAAGGGCAGGACGAAATGTATTCTGCAGATTTAAGAGGTTTTATATAGTTCAGTAAGTCTTGTCTCCTGTTACTGAGATATAGTACTTCCCAGTAGTTACGGCAAGAGCATTATACTTCCTTAAAATCTCGGCAACTTCACCCAGCATACATGTGATACAGTTTTGGAAAGCAAAGAATCGTAGACATAATAGTGTAGACTAATTATAAGGTTAAATTTTTTGGGATAATAAGTCATTATGTATGGTATATTACGATATGTAACCTTATTATTTTTAATATACTGTATTAATTTTAATTTATTTTTGTATTCGTTATAAATACGAGTATATATGGTAGATAACGATTGGTTACTTAAGTGCAATATATATATAACGTGATATAACATAACATAATTAAAATAATAGAATGCTAATAGTATAAATACATATAAATAAAAATGTAACTAATCAATTAATCAGTATTTAATTATATTAGGGTTCACAACAGAATATTCTGTAGAGAAACTTTAACTCTTTTTATCGCACTAAGCCCACACTAAAACTGATTTTCCAATTAAATTGTGCAAATTAATTAAATTTTGTGTTTAATGATAACTGATATTTAGTTACAATTCATGAATAAATCAAACATTATTTAAATATCAATTTGTAATTAATTGAAACAAAAATCATAACAAGTGTACAAAATGGCAATGAGCAAGTAATTTTAGCAGTAAATGTATAAATCAGCTGATTATTAATAATTAGCTAAATACCTCACCAACTCTACACTATACTTTAAGTAAATCTATTATAAATTTTCACATTTTTGAAAACGTAGATGATGTCTACTGAAACTTTTATAGAAAACATATCTTAGATTAGACTACAAATTTAGTATATTTTGAATTTTATAGCTTTGTACAATTTAAAGAAATAATTTTTCTTTAGAAACATAAACAGACAGACAAACAGTACTTTAAGCCAAGTAGGAATATATTTTATATGACAATCATTACTTATTTTGATTTTATAAATTAAGTAGTGAAGTTTATGGTGTAAAGCTTACAGATGCCCTGTACAAATAATCTACACTAACCCAAGCTCTGTGTATTGTAGATTACCATCTATATTTAATACCAATTTTAAATTTGAATTTAAATGAAAAAGATAATTATATAATTCATTATTATTGTTATTAATTCGAAACTCTTTTGGAACCACCATATTGAATTCCAACCACCTTGAAAACACAGAATAAATATTTAAATAGTTTTGTTTTATTCTTGAATAAAATGTAAAAAGTTTCACATAAAGAAATTAACCGTTCATTATTTGATATTTTATTATAGGTTTTATCTGTCTCCAACACTGTAGTGAAGATATAGCGAATGTCTGAAATTGTAGATTTAAAGGAGTTTGTAGGGTGTAGCAAGACGCATAACCCTGTCACAGAAAGATATACAGTCAGTCCTTCTCTGAGGTTATGTTACAAGTTCAACTGTTCTTCCAATCTTGGCGAATTCACTTCAGTAAAACACAACTTTACTGTTGTGCAAATACTTACTTTCTGATGTAAAAACGTATTGTAGATTTAAGAGAGTTTGTAGGGTGTAGCAAGACGCATAACCCTGTCACAGAAAGATAAAGAGTAAGTCCTTCTCTGAGGTTATGTTACAAGTTCAACTGTTCTTCCAATCTTGGCGAATTCACTTCAGTAAAACACAACTTTACTGTTGTACAAATACTTACTTTCTGATGTAAAAACGTATTGTAGATTTAAGAGAGTTTGTAGGGTGTAGCAAGACGCATAACCCTGTCACAGAAAGATAAAGAGTAAGTCCTTCTCTGAGGTTATGTTACAAGTTCAACTGTTCTTCCAATCTTGGCGAATTCACTTCAGTAAAACACAACTTTACTGTTGTACAAATACTTACTTTCTGATGTAAAAACGTATTGTAGATTTAAGAGAGTTTGTAGGGTGTAGCGAGACGCATAACCCTGTCACAGAAAGATAAAGAGTAAGTCCTTCTCTGAGGTTATGTTACAAGTTCAACTGTTCTTCCAATCTTGGCGAATTCACTTCAGTAAAACACAACTTTACTGTTGTACAAATACTTACTTTCTGATGTAAAAACGTATTGTAGATTTAAGAGAGTTTTTACGGTGTTACAAGATGCATATCATTCTTATAGAAATATGAATCATCAGTCCTTCTCTGTGATGGTGTTATTTTAACCTAATACAGATAATTTCAGGATACGTCCGATACGGTTTTTGTACAGTGTCCCATAACTCTTTGGTCAAGGGTATACCACGGTATTGCTCTGGTCAAGACAAACATATTTCACCACGTGAACATGGGTTATGTTATGTTACGTAATACGGGTTATGGGTTATGTATATGGGACATAACCTCCTCCCATAACCTCACGGCGAGAGGTGTACAAGTTACACAAAATTTCAATATCGAGATATTGAGCAGACAGAAAAACAGATGGACAGACAGAAATAAATTGTTCCAGTCTCTCGAGTGATAGGCTTCGCTAACGCTCATCAAATTATCCATACTGAATGTAATCAAATTACAAATTAAAACGTCATTGCTACAAGTATTGTAGTTATGGAAGTAGTTTTTGAAACAAAACGTATTTCTAACACTTTGAATTACATTCTAAAGTTAATAGATTGCTAAAAGAAAATATGGGAAATATCGCGGAGATTGATTTGGTTTGATTACGTCAACGACAAAACCTTAATGATTCAGGACATACAATACAAACGAAAAGAAAAATATTAAATTGTATCTCCTTTTCTTATTAACTGGGGTACATTTTCACGGTTTTAACCACTCTATTGTAATAGAGCATCAAAGTATAAAAGAATTATTGTTATAAAAATAAATTAAACTAAAACAGCTCTTAAAACTTAGTTATTAACAATAGAAACAACACAGAAACTGAAAAACCCGATGTTTGCTATGTACAACGGGCTCTCATCGTGGGTAATCGGCTTAGTGGCCTGGCCTGGGAAACGACTGAAATGTCTTCAACAGAACCAAAAACTACTGTTTAAACACAACTATAACTTTTAACTAAAAGTTTTAATGCTTTGCAGAAAGGTTTTTATATTTTTGTCAAATTATTTAAGTAAAACACACAATTATACTATTTTAAACCAAATCAAATATAATTAATTTTAATAAAAGACTCATTAAATTTATAGATATTTTGTGTGTATGGATAAAAATGTTTAAGTAAAAACACAAAATTAATAGTCTAATCCTGTTTGACGTAAAATCAAATCTAATTAATTTAAATTAAGAACTCATTAAATTTATATGTGTTTCATCAATTTTCAACATACTTAAGTATTTAACTGGATATACACACGTAATGTTTTGAATGAAGATTTACTGTGTTGTGTATTTGTGATTTGGTCACTTCGATCGAACCTTTTCTGTATGTTTAAAATGTTGGATGACTTATTGCCTGTAAAATTTTCTTTTTAGTGAAGAAAGTTAGCAAACTGTTCTCACACTTTTATAGCCATTGTACCCGTAAGTCCATTTTTTTAGCAATCCTATTGGAATGTATTATAAAGTATCCATGACCTTTTTCAAATGATTGTTCAGATCAAATAAACTGGAACAATTCAGCACATTTTTGCACGAGGAAAACTCGTGATTATGCATTGGCATGTTTATAGCATATTTCCATATTCGAACTTTTATTCAGACCCTACATTGCCCAAGTGCTATTATCCGACTGTAGTCGTCAACAAATTCTACTGGTATTCGCAGTTGTAACTGAGCCACCTATTGGATATCAGAAAATATTTATTTATTAAGTGGAAATGGTAGCTCTATCTTAATTTGTACATTTTGTAAAGCTTATCATTTAGAACTTTTTAGAGTAACCAATTTTTCAAATATGGCAGACATCTTATAGGACACCTTTTATTTTTTTTTTAATGCTTTAGATGCGTGTTTCGAGACGTTTTAATCAAAGCATTTCTAAACAAGCATTTCCATGTTGGATTGCCTATTATTTCAGTCTGTGGTTAAGATGATGAAAGGAAATGCCTATTTTCTTTTAAAACAATTGTAGGTAATTATACTACTTTAAAATATTTTTATCTTTAAATAATTTGAGGAAATTATTAAATAAAAATATTATATTGAAATTTAACCAATTCATCACTAGATATAGACAAAGAAACTTTATAAACTAGCAGTATTTGTTTCAACTTATACGACCATTATTATTTAAATGCATGGTAAAAATAGTGCCGATTGGGAGTGCCGATGGTCGAGTGGTCTAAGACGTTGGACTTGGAGTCTGAGTTAGAGATAGCGCAGGTTCGAATCCTGTCTGTGACCGTTGCACTTTTTATCATTACCATCGACCTTGTACTGTATCGACTCTCCCCCTTATTCTATTTGATAAGATTCTCGCACAGGCCAGTGGCCATGAGGACGGCCAGAATAAGGCATAAAAGGAGATCGGCTTCTTCTTTTAAATAAAAAAAAGAAAGTATTGATACTTACATAATGTATACTATACAGTTATTATTGGTGGTACTCACACATCACTACGTTATGAATTTTAAGTTTTACATTTTAAATATAAATATATAAAAAATCACAGAGTACTTTTATTATATTACGTCGAAGGGAAAACCCTTTATAATTGATTGGTGAAATAAATTAGTTTTTTAATTACTACTAATGTGCTTTTTAAGAGAACCGAATGCAACATTAGCCTAAATAAATATTTTGAAACAGCTAGATGAAATAATATATATATCTGAATTAAATTAAACTCAGTATATAAAATAAATTATAATTCTATCGATTGTCTGATACTTATGCAATTATACCAATCACATTTACATTTTGAACTCTATATATTTGATTAAAATAACAAAACGTACCTAAAGGTAATTAAAGAAACATACAAAAAACGAGAGTAATTAATTGTAGTACTTTAATGTCGTATAGTTGTGTTGGTTTATCATATCTAAATGAGCAAAGTTTAGTCAAGCGTAATGTAGCCTTTGCTCTCGGGTAGATAGTTTGGCCTTCGCTTAGGGTAGATTGGAGCACGTGACCGACTGTTAGGTACTCAATTTATGTACGTTTTTTTAAAACCAATTCAATTCTAGGAACCTACAGTCAGTTAGCATTGTGTAAGCACAAATTTTCTCCTTGAAATCCATAGAACAATGTTTCATGAGAAAGAACTCGATAGTCGGCCAAGCTAGTATTGGTGAAGGTTGGAATGGTATTAACAGGGTTAAAAATATAGAACAATAATTATTCTCAGATAATCTTTTTCCTAGCTAGATACATTTTAAAGTAACCATAAGGTGCGTAGATAAATTTTCGTCTACCGACCGTATACAGACACTGAAGGTTTCGGTTTTGTCTCTTTACCTCGGTGTTTTGTGTTTATATAAATCATATTTAAGTGTCAAACGATCAGTTTAAGTGTTTCAGCTAGGAAAATATATGATCTAATCGGTTTCTTGTTTTATGTTCCACTATCGAAGTCAGGAACAACCGGATTATGTTCTTTGCAATGCAAACTTGCTCTAGACTAAAAAAATTGGTAGAAGAAGTTTAAGATACAAGTACGATAAGTCAAGATATGGTTTATGTAGATTAAAATATAGATAGAGTAGGTTAATACATATGCGGGTACAGGGCAGTTACTGTTAGATAAAGTATTTATGAACAAACATTCCAAAAGTAAGTGTTGTCGTTAAAATGAATACCTATATATTGATATGCTTGAAGTAATAGATTTTATTCACCATTAATTCCAAATCTTAAGATGTATATAATTTTTCACAACACCTATCAAGTGATAACCATTATAGTCCACCGAGTGAAATAAGTGCACATCAGGTCTGCCCTCCGTCCCACCCGTTCCTCCGAGTGAATGGACACCGACACGAGACACAGGGCAGTTGAGTGGGCAATGAAGGACAGAATTGAGCAGCACAATGGCGGGATGATGAGAAAAGTGCCCCACAATGGCAGTCCGGGGCAGTTGGCGGCGACGTGCTCGATGTGCTGTCACCGTTCAGACCCTGATCCTAGGTTACGACCCACAGTCTCGATATTGTTTATCGACCTTTCAGTAACATTTCACGGTGTCTTCAACACAATGTTAGGGTTACAACACAGTTACTATCTACAATGTGCAATAGCATCACATGAATTCATATTGCTTGTATCGTCAGTTAAATTAAGTTAAAATAAAGATAGAAATTACAGTAGCAACATACCTTCTGTACCAGTAAGTACAACATACCTATTTTATTATATTAAATAAAATAATTGGGGGATAACTGTGTTCATAACAAACGAAACGTATGGCATTTACAGACTGAAACTCACATACAAAACCTTTATTTGCCGAATACAAGAAAATAATGTACCGAATATAAGAAATATTTAAACTTTACAAATAAAAAAAAAACACAAAGTTACTTCTAAAAAGGACCTCCAAGAACTTACAATCCATTCTGTTTAAAGTCACAAAACTCTCTAGTTATGTAATGTAATAGCACCTAATGAAAGATTTTACAGGACTGATTGTAAATTGTTTCCGGATTAATGACATTTCCGGACTGTAACGTAGCTACCTACCTTTTGATATTAAATCAATTAAAAATTGAGTTCTCCTCAGACTACGAGGAACCTAAGTGCCAGGTTTTCTGGGAGCTTTCTATCTAGAGTTCTCGCACATACGATAACGGTAAGGTAACAAGAAAATTTAAGAAGAACAGAAGGACCAATCGGGTCCTCAACAACACAAAGCATCAGTAAAAAAATATAATTTGGTGTCTGTGTTGAAAAAGAAGTACTTACTGATTTTTTATCTGTGGCTATAAAAGTACAATGAATTTATTAGGTCTTTACCTTAAAAATATCGCAATAATTACTAACAAAAATGAGTACAAATACTTTACACCGCATTGTAATGACAAAACTTAATTTGTAAATATAAATGTAAATTGTAAATTTGAATTAATAGGTGAAGAAATATTTGATGAATTAATAGGTTTATCCATCTTTAACATAGGTCCAACAGTACTTTTGTGTTAATTTTAATAGATATTCGCTGATGGAAACGTATCATACTTGAACAAGCCACAGTGAGTGCTAACGAAGAAAAATTAATTTGACCTAAAAGTCTATCTAAGGGCCTGGAGAGCAAACAAATTGTTTTACAAGGCAATAAAACCAGCCACGAGCTAAGCTGCTTATCAGGCAGGCCTGCCTACTTGGTGCGTACGGCTTACAAGTGGAAGGGTATTGCCTACCCAATTAGTCGTCCACTTAATGCACACTTCACATTGAAACACCCTCTATACATCACTACTTAGAGAAACTGAACATTATGTGTAGACGTTTCATAAGTGTAATATTCTTGTTCTGTTTCTTACATTAGGTTTCTGTCGTCCGATTATTCAAGTAACGTAATCAAATATTTGTTGGTTCAGTATAAGAAATACTACAAATTCTATGTAGATTAAATTTAGCCAGCCGCATCAAATTAAATATTCAACACGCTGAATAAAGTAGACGTCATAATAGCGCTTGTTGACAGTGTGAGTATGTAGTAGTGTAGCGAAAATGTTAATTACATGTGCAAGACCTATAATAACTGTATATTCTTCAAGTATTTTAGCTGTATAGTTACGTTGTAGTAAAACTAATCAAACAAATACAACATACGTTGTAGTAAACTTTAGTTTACTACAACGTGCTGTTTGGTATGAGTGCTTAATATAATTGTTAACAAAGCCGTAGGGAAGGTATTAAATACATGTATTACAATAATTAACGATACAAGTTACTAGTTGCCAGACAATAATTGTATTATTGTGTACCGCAGCTAGAAATTTATTTAGCAGTAGTTGAATTACGTGTATTTTAGTTACATAGTTACAATACAATGCTTTAACTAATCGCACACGTATTATAATTATATAGTAGTTTAACTATAAGTATTTTAGCTAGACCGTTATTTTACAGGAGTTTAAGGGGACTCGGATGGGCAAAAAGTTTTTTTTACCAAAAATGGTTTTTTTTTTTTGTGATTTTGTATTCCTTGTTTCATTCTTTTTCAGAAAATACTTCACTTAAGATTTTCTGATGGTTAGTTCTTTTTTTTATAGCTGTTTTTCTAAAGAATTGCAAAGAGATTTTGACGTGCAAGTACCAGAGAGCGATGGCCAATAAGGAGGCCTATGATCATAAAGATCATTTCCACCTGCCTAAAGTGGTAATGGACAAAATAAAACCAATATTTAGGGACTTGGCCTCACCAGACCTTCTAAGGAAATGTTTACACGGAGGTACACAAAACCCCAATGAATCCGTCAACAACATAATTTGGTCTCGACTTCCTAAAAATACATTTATGCTAAGGTCAACCCTTGAACTAGGTGTATATGAGGCTGTTGCTTGCTTCAATCAAGGTAATATTGTGAGATGTTTAGCTTTAACAATTAGGCTACAAGCCTGGCAACAATTTGGTCAGACAAATGAAACAGAAAGATGAGATCCGAATCCGACAAGCAGAATATGCCATCGAGGAATTAGAAAAGAAGTGCCGGCAGAGGGCAAAATTAACCAAATTAAGACTGGAAGAGTTGCTTGAGGAAGAAGAGGATCCAGATAACCCAGCATATGCCCCTGGACACTATTAACTGTAGTTTATTTTTGTATTTTTATAGAGTTGGTTACAATGAACTTCAAATGCGTTTTCTGTAAAACTATGTTTTTTGTTCGATAGGTACACTTTTCTCAAGAAATATTATAGGTAGCCTGTTGATTCTTTTTTTAATTTGTTCCCTAAGTAATAATCTACATTTTGAATACATATTATTGCGTTATGTTCAGTACTTAATTTTATACATCAGAGTAAATTGTAATTTTTTATGATATTTTTTGCATAAAGAGAAAAAAAAATGTCACACGTTTATATGAAATGATTTTTCATAACCCTGTATTCAAAATGTTAAGTAAAGTACAAGGAGCTGAATAAAAAAAGAATTAACTGGCTACCAGTTATAGTTTTTTAAAGATAATGGTACCTAAAATTCATCAAATTAACATTGCGGGGATAGGCCCATCCGACTCCCCTTAAATACATGTAATACAGGTAGGACGTTATTGTACAGAAGCGAAACACATTTTTACAAGGCTTGGATGCAATGTAAAAAATCACTTCTTACCACATTCAAAATTCTTACCACGAACCTGCCATTTTGTCCAGGGGTCATATATCGAACTTTAGGGTGAGTTAGGACACCTGCGATCAAACATCAAGGTCTTCAGCCAGTCACTCTGGTGCCCTGAGGACATGCTAAGCTTTGCGTACTGTTCGGATGTTACTGAATGGTATTGGGTATTGCATTGTCAATATTTAAAATTAAGGCTCACGAGGCCATTTCGGAGAAAAAAGGTTTCAACTTCCTTAAGCAGATGCAACCCTATAGTGAGGTTCAAGGATTTACTTGGATTCTTTGTTCCAAGAATACTACAATCCTCGCCAAGTAATGTTGCGCAAGTAAAAGATTTATCTACTAATTAGTCATTAATTAATTACTAATTTGTAACCCATTACAAGGATTGGCCAATCTGGGATGCAACAAGACACACTGGCAGTATTCTACATATCATTCTTCCCGTACCCTTCCAAACGTGAATTCCCTGTATTAGTCAATCTGGGATGCATTTGTTCTATTTATTATGGCTGTAAGCAAAGATGTTTCGGCCTGCCATTATTGGTGATAACTAAGAGTCTTCCGGTTCACATTTCGTCGAAATATTAATTACAAAATTAAAATCTTTAAATATTTCAGCTTTGTCGTGGAGAACCATTTTCAGTCAACAAATGTTACACAGAAACTGAGATGTTAAACGGATTGTAACATTACAACAAATTGTAACATTTTTAGATTTTATTAATAACTAAGACGACAACGAGAAAGTCTGAATACACAATTTGTAAGTAAACTGAGTACTATTGTGACATTTTATCATCTCACGTAAAGTCATCTTATGATAAAGTTACTTTGTTTGATTAGTTTCTAAGATTTCGTTACGTTCTGTACCTGTCCGGGACTCCGTTGTATTATGTTTACATCGTATGTTATTTATTATTATAAAACTAATTGTGTTTTTGACCAAGACTATAATTAATTTTAAAAATGTATAATGCAGAAAGATTTTCATTAACTACATAAACTTTTTTGACTTTCATAAGTTAGAGCCCAAAATACAAACCAGTAATACTTCTCTTGGACATACATTAAAATATACTCAGGTCGTTAACAACTTCCTATCAGTATTGCCTTATTATACACCATTAAACATGAGTATTTTGAATTATTTGGATCCAGATATGTATTATATGCGTTCATTATTTTATTTCGTACAGTTAATGAAAATTTAAAAGTGATGTTTCAATTATTTACCCAACTGTATCATGCAAATAGAGAGGTTTAGAGTTTCAAAACGAACATTTTTTATTCGTGAACGATAATTTAAACACGACGCACCGTAAAAGTATTATTACGCCACTTTTGTTTTGGCATCAAATCAAACACGCTGCCACACCGAATGTGGTCATTCACCATATTCAACGAGTGCATCTAAATACCGATATGAATTGCTATCTCGACAGGCTTAATTCGTTCACACTTATTTGGATATCGGGATGTCCAAATATCGTGATTATATCTCGTATCAACTTTATTCCCCGCTGATTTTCAGTAAACCACTTCAATTTATATTCTAGTAATTACTTCGCTGACAAGCACACTTTATTGTAAGCGGACGCTAGCAAATACAAACACATTAATCGCGGATTTCCGAGTTTAAATTGATGCATTTATTCGACGATTACTTAAACACTTTATTTTTAAAATTGTGACTGCGTAGTGTTATAATAAGTTCTTAGAGGTGACTGTGAGCTATAAATACATATATAAAATCCAAAACATTCAACTTCAGTACTTAATGATGTGGAACTTTATCTGGGGCATTAAAATAGAACGCTCGTTAATCTCAGGTTGAGGAAAAGGATTTAATGGCCGACACTCTTGTCGTGTTGCTTCAAATCATCTATTTAAAGAATTCACCGATTTTATTTGACAAGTTCCGACACTACCTATATATCTATATCTATACTTTTTTAATATGAATTTGGAAAAATGTAATATAATATACCGGTAACATATAGACGTCTAGGTCCAGGACTGAGACTCATACAGTACAAAAACCTGATTTTCTTGCAATCCTTTGAGAATAAAATTGGTCGTCAGCCGCGCAAGGTTGAGTGAAGGTCGAATTGGGGGGGGGGGTATCAAAAAGGTTAAAGGGTAAAGATTAAGGCACGTCTAGGTCCAAGGCCGAGATCCATACAGTACATAAAATCGTTTTTCTTGAGATCCATAGAGAAATTTCCTCTAAGAATAACATTGATCGTCATCTGCTCTATGTTTAGGGGTGGCCGAATTGGGAGGGTATCAAAAGGGTAAAAGGTTAAAGGTTAAGATACGTATATTTTCAGTGGCCAAGATCCATACAGTACACAAACCCGATTTTTCTTGAGATCCATAGAGAAATTTCCTCTAAGAATAACATTGATCGTCATCTGCTCTGTGTTTAGGGTTGGCCGAATTGGGAGGGTATCAAAAAGATAAAATATTAAGAGTTAAGGCATGTCTATGAACAGAAACCGAGATCTATACAATACATAAACCTGATTATTCTTGAAATCCATAAAGAAATGTTCTCTATTAAATTGGTTGTCAACAGCACTAGTATTAGTGGAGGTCAAATTGGGAAGGGGATTAACTGTGCTAAACATGTAAAATGATAATTTTTCCTCAGATTATATATTTATATTTTTATAAATATATAGATTATATAGATATATTTTTTTAGCTTTACTCACTTAAAACTAACCGTCAGACTCTTATATACATACTAAAACATCATAATCTTACCATTTGCTGACCCTTATAGTCTTTTCATATAGTTGTCGGACGGTCATATAATTATTATTTATGTATTTTATGGTTTTTTTAAGCATATATACCTAGGAAAAAAAGCCCTGAGGAAAATAATGTTTGAAGATTTTAACTCTTTCTACACCCTCTATCATTTACAAATTACGTTTTTTCTTATAAAAGTTTTCTCTATCTATTTATAGAAATCACAGGTTGTGTTCTAATACAGTTCTGAATTGACATCGTATATGAGACTCAACTCTTAAAATGTTCTTCTGTAGCTCACTGGTTAAAATCAAAACTAAGGAGAAAAATATCTAGAAATCAAAGTAGTGCTGACTACCTCTGAGCGACTGGTCTCTCAAGGACATATAATGTTTGTCAAGTTGATACATGGCCTTATTACAATGTGTAAGATTTTCGCATACTATTTAAGCAGTACAAAACACGAATTACCACGTTTCTTGATTTGTGACGACTACAATAATCTTAAATTAATTGGAATTTATAAAATAAAGTTAATGCCTGTGCACCGGTCACCAAATAGAACAGAAGACAACGACAAAAATTCTGCTGTGTGAGAGAACACCACTTCATAATTTTACCATAAACATAAATTTAATTTTCTATTTCGAAAAAAAAATTATGAATAGAATTCGTTTGTAAACAAAATTTACTTACTAACTATCTACCCAGTAACGTATGATGCGTATTATCGAAACTATATCATGAACCTAATATCAATTTAACCAACTATGACTTTTCAAACTGAAAAGTTATAAAATTATATCGTGTTTTCTGAAGTAAATTCTATATTTATTGCTTTTACTTCCACGACATCTCCCTCCTCTATTCAATGAACAATGAAGTGCTGCAGACCAGTGAAGATGAAAGGACAAAAAGCAAGAGGCAATGTGGGTTTGAAGGATCAAATAATAGCTACATAACATAACCATGCCCTTTAAGCGGGAACGACCCTATATATCACAGTGTACCGGGTTATAGCTCTGCCAGATCCTGCAGCTGGGATTATAGTTCACTGCTTCGACAAAAGAGTGGATTTTCTTTACAACCTTTTTTGTGGAGGAATTCTGAAACGATTCTCCTTATGAGATTCCGATAACTCTTATAAATTCCTATCTTTTCAGGAATAACTGTAAATCATACCTTCTTGCCCAATGTAACGGATGTAATACGAATCTCTATCACTATCTGAATCCAATAGAATACTTTGTTCATACAACGAACCATTATTTTTATACAGTTTTACTGAAGAAGAATTTTAACTAAATGCTAGTCCTACTTATACTTTAATTATATTCTACGATTTTGTTTTTGACTTACTGAACATTATTAAATCACAGTATTGCTGTCAGTAAATAAACCAAACTATTACGCCCTGCAACTGTTTACATTCTTTGAGATGAAAACAGTTTTCATGGAACTGTAATATTAATCACTGCATTCCGTGAATCACTAGCAATATATTTAGAAACAGTTTAAGATTACTGATAACATTTAAAGATTAAACTTGTTAGAACTGAAATAAGGACTTAGAATTTGCTTATGCATGGTTGTTTTTTAAATATTTTTATTTTACAATAGTTCCTGTACTAATTTATTTTAAGTATATGATATGAAGTTAAGTATATTATATTATTGTGCGAGCGTTATCTAATCTTATCACTTAAAGAGCTGGAAAGTGTCATTTATGTCTATTTGTCTAGAGGATATCTTAAAAACGAACTGACCTACATATCAACTTGAAACTTTGCTTGAAACTATGCCTACAACACAGAACTCAATAATTTCAAATGTTACAGATACACATGTAGCTTAAACATCCAACTACACTACATCAGCACATGGTGGGGTAATATGTGGTTTTTATTATTTAAACCGTTGCTTTAAAACCCAAATTAATAAACATAAATGTACATGTATCTTGTGGCAAGGTATTTCGAAAACGATTTAACTGTAGACTTCGAACTTGGTATGAAACTTCATTTATAAAGTTTCTGAGTCCTTCTGAATCAACAGAAAATTATTCATACTTTTGGAGACAGTGTAGATACTCATACTGCTTAAAACTGGATACGTTACATGCGGTGCTGCTCCGTTTAAGTTACTCTGATTTTTAAAGTAGAATATGTCGAACTTAAATATCCACAAGAACTTTTAAGATAGATTGGAATTTATATCCGCTGACACTTGTGAATCAAGGAATTGTAACATAAAATTCCAAGATAAGAGATGTACCTTAATGACGTTAGTCACCAGATATCAGATGTCTAATTATTTCCTTAGCTCGCCAAAATTCAGCATGACTCACTAAAATCTCATTTAGCACTCACTAATGCAACTCATCTCTCGTACGCATTAGATGCAATCCCGGTTTAATAATCTCATACTACTGGGTGGTGTATTGTGTAAATCTGTAAAGTAAAGATGGCTGTACGTTAGCCAGATAGGTTATCTCAGCTGTGTGGCTGAGGCTAATCGAAGACATTATCTCAGTCAGTTGCACAGATGGCGAGAAGTCCCTAAGCGTTCCTGGCTCGAGGAAGCCATTGAGAGAAGTTACCGTAAACTCTCTGATTGCAACAGGCACGGAAACTGGTGCACCCTAAAATCATGAGAAACCCTTAGACTTAAACTTAGACAAAATTTGTATTAATGATTACCGTGTAAGAATTACTGGAGAAACGCACAAATTAAACACAAAATTAGAGTTCAGTTAAATTGTTAATTTGTCATTAGTAACTAGGATTGATTGATTTTGGTTCAGTTATCGTTCCCTGAGATAATTCCAACAGTTACCGAGAATCTGACGTGTTTAACTAATGAGTATACTTCCAATATGAAATAAAATAAATTTAAACATATAATACACCCTCATCTCTACCTGCAGCTTCATCGTTGAAACCTTCTCCTTGTAGTGTGTAAAAGTGTAAGAGCAAACAATACTCGTGTAAGTATGAATTGTCTTGAACACTATTTTCCATTCTCAAGCACAATTGTTTATGAACGTCACGAAAAATACTTAAATTTTTAATAAGAGCCTAGAATTTTTGTCAGACTGTGAGTTAGTTAAATTAACGACGTAATTCTATCATTCTTTCAAACGCTTTAAGCCTTTACAATCGTTTTAGTTAAAATGGTGTATTGTTACAAGGGTTTCTGTAATAGCTCTTTTCCTAACGAGAGTTCATTAAAGATTCAATGTTTTTAATGTAAATGGTTATCATAAATAGCAAAAGCTTACTGTACCTTCAGTGATGGAATGTGCTAAAACAGATAAAAATTATTCAAAGATAACTGGTCAGTTATCTAAATTATTAAAACTCTTTGCATTAATGGGATGTACAAAAGAGAGATCGGTTTAATAGATTACCAATTTTATTACTAAACTAAAATATATTTTTATAGTTAGATTTTTGTCACTTAGCTAGAGCTACAACATATGGTACTACTTTACACCCAAAAAAGGTTCAGATTAGACCTTGAAGTGAATTAGCTTGAAAGGGTCATCACAAATCAATATAGCAGCATCTCACTAGCTTGTCGACTGACTCGAGAGGATAGCAACAAGTGATAAACACCCAGTACTTGATCAATTACTGCTTTAAGCATCTGTACATCAAGCAGCTCAGTGCCAGAGTACACAGGTCCCACTCCCTGGAGTTAATTAGCTCGTGTAGCCTGTGTCAACCTCCCTGGCACCGGATTGTTGACTTAGCCATAAAGTGGTTCGGACTAACTTGTCACACTTTTAAAACTAACAGCTATACGTAAACACTAACAATATCAATATCGATTTTAATACATAACATTATTTAGACCCGTATCAGGGCGCTGAACCTCTTATAGTAAATATTTATGTCTGAAGTATAAAAGGTATTCGAAAAAATGTACGGAAATATCATTAAATAGGTGAAAAGAATACAATTTAAAATTAAAATAAACCGATTTAAATAACTGAGGTACTGAAAAATTATTGCAATTCGAGAGAATAAAATTTAATCAAAGCCTATACCACACAATATTTGAAAGCTGCATCATATTTAATAATACACCTATCATAAACATAATTTCACAATTTTACACTATATAGATATTTTTCCAATATTGCAGTTCTCCTTATTCTAATGCGTAATGCTACATAACAAAAGGACATATTCAGGCGTTGTAGTACTTTACATCACAACAGTAATGGATACGATAGTTGAATATCAATAGGCCTACTACATTAGCCGGTATGCAATGAATGTACGCTATTATGCTATGTGTGAATGTATAAAATAAGAGGTTGTACCTTCTATGAAAATATCAATATAAATATAGGTATTTAATCTGTCCTATCAGTGAAGTAATGTAATGTTTTTAATTAATTCATAATACAATGTTTTATGAAAATATATTCTTTTGTGTTTTTTTAGATACCGCGTTATATCTGCAAATTGCATTTAATATTGTTATTATCACTTAATTAAGGTTTATTCTATTTAATATTTGGCACCGGCTTAAAAAGTATTGTAGTATTGGCTAAAATTAACTGTGTATTTTAAAATTCAAAATAGTTTTTTACTTTTTAGTTTCCTTGACTTTTTAAGTCAGTTTATTTTTATTTTTAGTATTTAATGTTGAGTATTCTTTCCTGTAAATTAAGAATTAAGTTATAGATATGTAGGAACTAGAGCCTAATATCCAGTGATTCAATTCATTTGATATGTTATTTTGTTGCTGACATTCACAGAAATCGCATTGTCTAAACTCCATAATGTCCCTCTGCTCCATGAAATATATTCCACATGCACTTCTTCCATTGAGGCGCTATCCTAAAATATTAGGGAACTTAAATTCTTATCTTGCATTAATGTATTCAATTTTTTAGTTTAATGAAATTAAAATTATACTCAGATTACTAATTTCCCCAGGACGTGAACCACAAAATGTCTTCTAGCAACGTTGAAGAATGCTATTTTAAAATCATTCATATTTGCTTTATCAAATACAATTTTTATCAAAGGACACCAAAAACGTTCGTGTGTGTTTGTGATCTAACATTTTTAACGAGTTGACAGTAAAAAAAAGAAAACTACTGAAACCGTACAATTCTGACATTCTAGACCACCCTGTATACAATAAGCGAAATAAATTAATAGACAATAGAAAAACCTCTAATGAATGAAGTATGGTTTGACCTACCTTTACATTTCAAAATCTTTCCAAATGAACTCTAATCCCTCCCTTCCTAAAGTTCCATTTTAGGTTATTTTTGGTTGTTAAACGGTATGCTCCCGAATTCTTTGGAGTCCAACTATGGAATTTTTCGTTAAAACGAAGAAGGAAGGGTTTCCAGTTTAGTCGCTATACGTCGGGTAGTCTGTCTCACCCTAAATAATTGATGGGTGGATTTATAAGATATAACGTATTCGACTGTGAATAAACACAAAACTAAGTATTTATGATATTATTTCTATTATTTGGTTAGTACGACAGTGAAATTGTTGAAGGCGACCAAAATTAAAGAGTACGGTTTTAGATAAAAGATTTCAAAATAAATATTACGATATTTTTCGATTTTTTTAGAACATTTTGATCTTTGGGTATTTTGATTTCTACAACTGTTTCCGATGTAGTGCCAGAATATCCGTGACATCCTACCACGTATAGAATGCACGCTCCATGTCGACACCGGCTACATAGTTCCGCAGCCGCTCGCCGCCTCTGGGGACCATTTGGACTGTCGGTACTTGATCCATTTCACGGCGCACTGCTCGACTCCGCCCCCCGCCACTGTATCTCACCGTTCCTTGGCCAACTCACATTCCACCTCGTTTTAGTACATTGTGAAATCCTTTTTCTCGCCTCTTTCAGCGATATTTTATGGCCTTCCGTCTTAACATATATTTTATTGTCTTTCGACACACGATCTCCGACGGCTATCTTTCACTTAAATTGTCTCCGTTTGTCATCGATTGGCCACATTATTTTCCATTTATCGAAGCTTTATACGATTTCCCAGTGTTTTTATGGGATTAAAGGTAGTTACTAAGAAAAAAAAAACTGTATTTATGAGCCATTAGATATTTATAAGATTTGCTTTTATCAATGACCACATTCTTCTCGATATTTTGAACACAGGCTAAGAAACGAAGTCAATCTTTGTTATCACAGGAATGTATGAAATCACGAATAGACTTTTCAATCTTAGAAACTTAATGTAACAAGACGTTTTCTGATTGAAGTCATGTAACAAAGAATTGTATGATTTATTCACCTAACCTAGTTTTGTAGTGTTGTGATAGATTAGGTATCCAACTGAGGAGGAGACCATGTTGCTGACGTCGAAACGAGGAGTCATTGTTTTATTTTTTTTCACTTAAAATGGCAAATGTCTGAAAAATCCCTTCAAAAACAACCTTTTTCGTAACTACTGGAAGATGAGTCTTCATAGATTGAGTCATGATTGATCATAACCGTCTTCTTACTAACAAAATATTGAAATTTTAAGTAACGCAATCTTAAAATTAGAATTGAATAGAATATGTATTTATCCCTTCCGTTATTTTACATAGTTTTATACTCAATCAAAATTTAGCTCAGGATTTGTAGCCATCGAACCGAGTAGAGATGGCTAGCATAAAAAGAAATTGACAAAAAACCGTCTCCTTGAGTCTAAATAAACTTAAAACTTGGTGGTCCACTGCGGTGTTCACAACGAATAACAAATAACATATAAAATACACTTAACCATAAAACATTATTAAAAACCTAAGAAATGAAGTATTCTACAATATAATTTTGTATATAACAAGAATGTAAGAAAGATCAGTACCAAATATAAAAACAAAAGAATAATTGCAATTATCTTAATAATAATGCAACAGACGAATACTAGATTTTAGAAAGTATTAAATTTAAATATAAATGCTCATCTTCACTGTCTATTAGCGTTAAAAACTATTTAAAACAAAAAATGAATACCTGGATATTTTGGGCAATTAATAAAATTCCAAGGTGATTTTTAGAAACAGTTTTATTTTTCACGCTACTGATACTTTAATTGTCAATATATATATATATATATATATATATATATATATATATATATATATATATATATATATCTTTATAACGCAATTCTTTACACATAATGCAATAAAAACCCAAGTTTGCATTTTTTTTCATTAGAAAGCTTTGGTACTCATATTCTAGGATTTCTAAGAGCTGACTATTGTGAAATCCCAACAATTCCATAACAATGACGTGGTAGTTACTACACTTAGCCGATGATTCACACACACACACACACACACACACACACACACACACACACACACACACACACACACACACACACACACACACACCGGTATAGAGTGACATAGCGCGGCAAGAAGTGGTGACAGCAGTAGCCTTATCGCCGAACCGTACCGCAAGAATCGATCACACCAGATTACACGTTCCCGCGCGCCCAGATGACAGCCTTGTTGTGATTTATCCTACAGGAAGGATGCGGACCTTCAGCATCCAGGGCCGTGCCCTGTACTCGCCTTTCACACCATCTACTCTAGACGTGGGCCATGAGCATATACGAGCAGCGGTAGCCTCCGGTCAGCCTGGCGGATCAAGGTTTGCCTGTCCGTGGATTAGCTGGCAATCAACAGTTCTACTGCACAGTAAACAACGCACTATACAAGTCCGAGAACCTTGTACACATGTTTCCAGAGATAGGTATCACTTTTTTCAGTTAGAGTGTGTAATCATTTATTTGCTCATGTTTAATTTATGATAAATAAATATATTAAAAGGATAACAGGTTTTCGGACATTTGCCATCGTTATATGTTACGGAAGGTATAACACAACGTTTCAAGCATGGGAATCTATCCTCTTCGTCAGGTGGAGGAGTTAATTATGACGAATAGAATAGGTTCCAATCCTCAAAACGTTGTGTTATACATGCCGTAACATATTAAAATGGCAAATGTCCGAAGTCCTGTTTTTCTTTCAAACCTCCCATCGTCAATAACAAACTTTAAGCAAAAAATAAACATTATTAAAAATAGCATTGTGGCCTAAGCCAATCCTTAATTATTCTCTCCATATCTGTTTCGGCGTTTCTTAACTATTTGAGTGCAGACATATAGCTACAGAAAACGATTATTAAAACACTAAAAATAAAAGTATGAGAAAAGTATAATTTTCTTCTATAAATGTTCTTCTTACTTTACTTTAATTTCAAACTAGTGATTATAATTTTAGTGTATGGTTAGGAGAGCAGAAAATACTTTTATTTGTGAATGTTCTCACTCAAAACAGTAATTACCCTACCATTTTGCTTTAAAAAAAAGGGCAACTTTGAGAATGTATGTATCCATATAACATGGTCAATTCTATTTCATCTTCTACTTTTATTATTTATACATATTTTATGTGTCTGTTCTTTGTATCCCTTTAAAGACCGAGCTTTCCTATTGCTGTTGGTGTAAACCTTTTTTAAACCAACATTTCATTGTAAATGCTGCTCTATAGACATTTATTGTTTTTCTCAATATTGATTTAATAGAATGCCAAGCTGTTCCATTGTTTTTAGGGCAAACATTTGTACAAATCAACATTTCCTTGTGATGTGCTGCTCTATAGACAGTTCTTGTTTTTCTCAGTTTTGGTTCAACATAATATTTATGGCAATAAATGTTTTTATATAAAATATAATAAATTATCCTTTATTTGCAGATAACCACCATGAAACGTTCTGACTGGAAGACACCATCCTTTTAAACCATTCCAGTTCTAGATGAGTCTGGGATTTCTATTTATCCCTCTGGTCTCCATTACTACCTAGACTCTGATTTCTGAGTGAGCCCTTTCTTTCTGATAATGGCTGACATTTAAACTTCAGCGGTTTCTGAGAACAAGCAGTTTCTAGGAGGCACTGGGCTTCTTGAGACCGTCATTGGATAAAATGTTTAAATAACCTCAGCCTCTAGGACTGTCAAGGATTATGAAAGGCTAGAAGCAGGTTTGATAAACCCGGCCTTGAGTCTTCAGCCTCCAGTCATTGTTTAGATTCTAGCCCTTCACCCCTTTGGGTTGATACAAGTTCAAATGGATGGTCTAACTGCATAGATTTACTATTTGGGTAAAAAATTTAATTTTTGTACACGCAAAAGTTATTTTTGTTTGCGATGATTAAGAATTTACGTATAAATGTTATCATCATGTTACGATAAAAAATTTTCAAAGAATGTCATATGATTAAAAGACCTAAAAACTCTTGAAAAATATGATTATTAAAGAAGAAAATGCAGAAAAGGAACAAATTAAATGAAGCTGAGAAAAAACAACATGAAAGAACTACTCACCTGGAGAGTTTTAAGTCATATTAATTCAAGTTGGGCGAAATTCACTAATATCCGCAACCTTATTTTTCAAATTAGGTACAATGTTATTCTAAAACAGAGATACGAACATTCTGAAATGTTTTCAAGAGATTTTTTACTATGGTTTTTATAATATTAATGATTTTTTTAAGATCGAGCATTTTAAAATCAGTAAAATTTCATATATTAAGCTTTTTTAACTTTAATGTAATGAGAAAAAAGATTGTAAAACCTATAATATATTTTTAAGTAACAACTATTATTGCCATCTAATCAACAATAGGTGTTACAAATTTCATGAAAAATTCATCTGAAAAGTGAGTCTCACCTCTTAATATTTTCATTTCTACCAAAGGAACGTGCTCTAGAACAACCTGCATAAGCCCAATAGATGTTTTATGTTTGAATTTTTGAACATTTAAGTGTAAAAAAGGCTTGTTATTTACTACAGGGCAGAATAAAACAACGTATTCAGTAAATTAGTGGTGTTTAGAATTATTGCTGCAATTACTACGCTTGTCTCTGTCAGGCAAGTAGCCCTTGGTGCAGACATTTGTACACCTGAACATTTTGTACACCTGGTAAAGAGGTAATGTAGCGATTGCTGGAAAGATTCTGTAAGTGACCAGTGCAGTTGTTACCTCTATTGCTATTCTACCAGTGTGTTTTATTTAAACTACATAAACTCTAATGTCAGTACAGTTGTTACCTCTATTGCTATTCTACCAGTGTGTGTTTATTTAAAACTACATAAACTCTAATGCCAGTACAGTTGTTACCTCTATTGCTATTCTACCAGTGTGTTTTATTTAAACTACATAAACTCTAATGTCAGTACTAATACTCGCGTTCTTTTATTTTCTTATGTGAAGTGGTAACAAAGAATTAAAATTATGTTTTTATTGTAATGTAAACTGTACAACCAAAAAATAATGAGGGGCGTATTATTAACTGATTTCCAGAAGGACAAGGTTATACAATTTGACCTGTTTCATGTTACTTTTTATGTAATCACTCATTTTTTTCGGAACAACCAGTTTTGATGAATCTCATCTTAAAACAAATAGATCTGCCTCAGAGTGGCCTCACTTAAATCTTTTGAGGATTGGACAAACTATCTGACCACGAAATAAGATGGAAATCTTACATATGAACAAACCAGGCCAAAAAAAATTGGTTACTGTTACAAGATATCTCACAAATCTACATTATTTCCAGAAAACGCACCTTTAGAAGTCCTTTTAACATGAGATGGAGCATCGTTGTGGAATAACATGCCAAGATGAAGTTTTCTTCCAATAACTAGAACTTACCTTCCGGATGGAAGGCAACATATCGTTGTTCGTAATAACGGTCTGAATAATATTCTTATTGGAGGCAATGGGATTTCCTACTGGTATAATGAGCCAGTATTGATTGCCGAGATTGGATTTTTCAATCACTGTAAATTAGCTCAGAGTTACTGTAGGAAGTCTCCTAGTCTACATCAGAATTCAGAAAACCTCCTCTAGAAGTCCTTTGAAATATGACAATAAGCAACAAGACGGAAATAGATACCGAGAAACAGTTTTCTTCCAGTGACCATAACATACCTTTCATTCAAATAACTAGAACTTACCTTACGGATGGCAGGCAACATATTGTTATTCGTAATAACGGTCCTGAGTAATGTCCTTGGAGACGATGGGACATTACCCTTCGCTTTTGAAGGCAATAATATAAATCCGTCCTGGAATAATAAGTACAAAATTGAATGCAGAGATTTAAATTTCCCCAATTATTATTTGTTTTCTCATAGTTGCTTTGGGAATTAAAATTATGTTTTTATTGTAATGTAAACTGTACAACCAAAAAATAATGAGGGGCGTATTATTAACTGATTTCCAGAAGGACAAGGTTATACAATTTGACCTGTTTCATGTTACTTTTTATGTAATCACTCATTTTTTTCGGAACAACCAGTTTTGATGAATCTCATCTTTAAAACAAATAGATCTGCCTCAGAGTGGCCTCACTTAAATCTTTTGAGGATTGGACAACTATCTGACCACGAAATAAGATGGAAATCTTACATATGAACAAACCAGGCCAAAAGAAATTGGTTACTGTTACAAGATATCAAATCTACATTATTTCCAGAAAACGCACCCTTTAGAAGTCCTTTTAAACATGAGATGGAGCATCGTTGTGGAATAACATTCCAAGATGAAGTTTTCTTCCAATAACTAGAACTTACCTTCCGGATGGAAGGCAACATATCGTTGTTCGTAATAACGGTCTGAATAATATTCTTATTGGAGGCAATGGGATTTCCTACTGGTATAATGAGCCAGTATTGATTTGCCGAGATTGGATTTTTCAATCACTGTAAATTAGCTCAGAGTTACTGTAGGAAGTCTCCTAGTCTACATCAGAATTCCAGAAAAACCTCCTCTAGAAGTCCTTTGAAATATGACAATAAGCAACAAGACGGAAATAGATACCGAGAAACAGTTTTCTTCCAGTGACCATAACATACCTTTCATTCAAATAACTAGAACTTACCTTACGGATGGCAGGCAACATATTGTTATTCGTAATAACGGTCTGAGTAATGTCCTTGGAGACGATGGGACATTACCCTTCGCTTTTGAAGGCAATATATAAATCCGTCCTGGAATTATAAGTACAAAATTGAATGCAGAGATTTAAATTTCCCAATTATTATTTGTTTTCTCATAGTTGCTTTGGGAATTAAAATTATGTTTTTATTGTAATGTAAACTGTACAACCAAAACATAATGAGGGTGTATTATTAACTGATTTCCAGAAGGACAAGGTTATACAATTTGACCTGTTTCATGTTACTTTTTATGTAATCACTCATTTTTTTTTTTTTTTTTCGGAACAACCAGTTTTGATGAATCTCATGTTAAACCAAATAGATCTGCCTCAGAGTGGCCTCACTTAAATCTTTTGAGGATTGGACAACTATCTGACCACGAAATAAGATGGAAATCTTACATATGAACAAACCAGGCCAAAAAAATTGGTTACTGTTACAAGATATCAAATCTACATTATTTCCAGAAAACGCTCCTTTAGAAGTCCTTTTAAACATGAGATGGAGCATCGTTGTGGAATAACATGCCAAGATGAAGTTTTCTTCCAATAACTAGAACTTACCTTCCGGATGGAAGGCAACATATCGTTGTTCGTAATAACGGTCTGAATAATATCCTTATTGGAGGCAATGGGATTTCCTACTGGTATAATGAGCCAGTATTGATTGCCGAGATTGGAGTTTTTCAATCACTGTAAATTAGCTCAGAGTTACTGTAGGAAGTCTCCTAGTCTACATCAGAATTCCAGAAAACCTCCTCTAGAAGTCCTTTGAAATATGACAATAAGCAACAAGACGGAAATAGATACCGAGAAACAGTTTTCTTCCAGTGACCATAACATACCTTTCATTCAAATAACTAGAACTTACCTTACGGATGGCAGGCAACATATTGTTATTCGTAATAACGGTCTGAGTAATGTCCTTGGAGGCGATGGGACATTACCCTTCGCTTTTGAAGGCAATATATAAATCCGTCCTGGAATAATAAGTACAAAATTGAGTGCAGAGAATTAAATTTCCCAATTATTATTTGTTATCTCATAGTTGCTTTGGGAAGCTTCCTAGTCTACATTAAGTTTTCAGAAAAGACTCGTATAGGTGTCCTTTGAAAAATGACATGTAGAAAAGAGACTGAATGAGATGCTGGGATGTGGAACAAAGAGCATTGAGTATGAAGATTGGACTTTGCTAAACCATTTTATGTTACCTCAGTTTTGCTGTGGATAGTTCCCTAGTCTACATCGGGGTTCCAGAAAACGCTTCTGAAACATGACATGTAGCAACGATACTGAAAAAGATACGAAGATGTATTTATCTGAACATTCAAATGATATTTTTCTAGAATCTCATAGAAACAAGACATGGAGGTGGAATAAATTGTCAAGCTATCGTTATCCAATGATAATCTTTAACCTCATTCATCATAGTTGTTTGAGTAAGGTATATTTGAGTAAGGTATAACTATTTGAGTAAGGTATATTTTGGAAGAACAGTGGATCCTAGAGCAATAAGACAGTATTGTGTTCGGAGATTGGAACTTTTCAAATCATTAAGTTACTTCAAAGCTGATAGAGAAAGCTTTAAAGTCTACTTCAGGGCTCCAGATAACGCTTCTTTTGAACGCAATGAGAAATTACATGGGTTATGTGACAGCCGCTCCGACACTATGGAATCAACACTGTTTATACTTATTGAATCATTTCTAGAGCACTAAAATAGAAAATTGGTCAGAAACTATCGTTTTTAAACGACACTTAGCTTACCCCAAATTCACTTGGGAAAGTTTTTACTTGTATTAAGTTTCTTGTAGGTGGCATTTGGACATGAAAAAGAAAAAAAGGATGGAACATTTTTAATATATGTTTACCCGAGGAATTCAAAGAAATATTTCACATATGACTGCCAGTAGTGGCTGTGTTGTGTCGTTGTGTGACAAATTGGGATCCAGTCTAGGACAGCGAGAATTGACAGAGCACATGTAATTATACATAATATGAAATGTCCTTGGTTGGAGTAAATGTGGAATATGGAGCAAATGGAGCAGGCAGACGTTGTAGAATGCGGAAATTATGATTTTCCAATATGGCCTTATATATAGGGAAGATTTTACTTTTTTTAAGTATTAAAATCCAGTCCATTAGATACTGCTTGCCATAAATTGGAGAGAAACGATACGGAATAGGTTTATTTCCTTCATTAGATGAATTCCCCACAAAGAATTGACATATTCGCCTACGAAATAACATAATATTTACTCAATAAAGGCCCTTTTTGTCACAGTATTTTCTTGTCCCTGAATATCGCAAAATTAGCCACAAAAATCAAAAAGTTATACAATTTTAAGAATGAAAATAAACTAACTTCAAAACCTCTAATAAAATAAAGGAACTGAAAAGTAAAATGTTTCTCGTAAAAATAACATCAAAGCCGATACTACAAAGTTATTGAAGTTGGCTCAAAATTTAAGTAAACTAAATAGTAATTATGCGATTTAAAAGTATTGTAAACAATTCGACGATAGAAAACGGTTGCGTAAATAGTTATTAATAATATAATTGTTCATAATATGGTGTTAGGAATGAAATGCTGCCATTGAATTAGTTCGCTGGCAAGGCAGATTAAATACCTGTATTTATGAATCATACTTTCATATCGTGTATACATAAATCTCTTATATGCATAAGCCATTGTATAACAGTGAATGTAATTGTACATCGTAAATTGTACATAATGGCTAATGCAAAGTACCTCTTAATATTCAACTATTGAATTCGTCATAGCTGTGATATGAAATACGTTTAGGTTATAATTTTACATTTGTTGCTCGTGAAACGCTATATTTAGAAGGGCTGCAATAAAGATAAAACCTCTTCATGTTGCATAGCTTTGGAAATAATTGTATAGTAATGTGATACTTATTTTTGGCGCTGCCTTTAAAAATTCCGTGCTATAATCTTTGGGTTTCTTTCATTTTCTAAAATAAAAATTATTTTAACCCTTCACTTGCTTAATACTTTATGGTTGTGGCGTCGGATTATTTTTATTTGAAAAATTGTATTACTTAGTTAAACATATGGTAATCTTTTGATAATGAGTCCATTAAAATTTTATTTATCATATAACGTAACTTTCGCCTAAAAACATTCTCTTGTCCATTTTACTCGTGCAATGTGCCCCAGAAGAACTGTTTACATATATTTAATAATGGAGTTCGATTAGATTACACTAATAACAAATTAAATTCGTGTGCTTTTTAGTATTCAAAACATTACACGCAGTTTAGACTAAATAATTGATGGATCATTGAAACTATTAAAATCTTGGGTTTCACACCTGCCAAACTGTAGTTTAATAGGATTTCCTAAAATCTTAGGAAAAACATGGTCAAATAACATCAGAAATATATTTCCTTTTTTTAAGAAGCGTGAACTATAATTCGCTTATATTTTATCCATCGATTGATTAATCTATGTATAAATACCGATTTCTTAGCCCTTTCAAACAGCAGTACTATATATTTATTTCTTATTATTTTTATTTACTCACGTTATTTTATAGAAGAAAACTAGAAACGGTTTATTTTTAATTTTATAGTCCCATCTATCTATTATTTAAAGTTAAAAAGTACTAAAATATCAAGACTTACAAAACTGCATAATAGTTGGGCCAAAAATACATGTTTTCCGAGAGAAAGTTATCAACTCTACTGAACCAGATTGGCTGAATAGGAACTACTGTAATTTTATGAACCAGATCTTTGAATCACCCTTCTATTAGCGATAATACAATATCCGGATAACCCTGAAATCTTTTTAGTGATGAATTCTGTTTATATAAGTAAATTGTGGAGAAATTGCTGAATTAGGAAGTGGTTTTGCTTGTGCAGTAATATTAATTTTTAAATGAAAATACATATTATATCTAGTAACGTGATGGTGCACCATCACATTATAGCTTAATTTTAAAAGAGCTTATCGAGCCATGTGGTTATTTGACTAGAGGATGGAGATACATGGTAACTGTTTGACCTCCTTCAATTTTTGAATTGCGATATTCTACAAAATGTATGCTCGATCCATCCTAACATTATTGTGTAGGCTCAGAAGAACGAAACACAACATATACCGACTTTTTAAACAACATAGAGAAAGTATAGCAAAAAAGCTATAGTATAAACAAAAGTTGGAGCACTACAAAGTCGATCGATTTGCGCTCATGCGAGTATAGTTTTAAATTTTCTTCGCCGATTCTAACTAACCCTATTTTTGATGAAAATTATATACTCTGGAACATTTACAAATATTTGGGTGAACAAACATTTGACATTCTCAAGTAGGAATAAACAAAGTTCATTAACATAATAAGGCACAATCATGATAATTTTAAACAGTCCGATCTATGATAACAATTTTTAACTACTTTGAACTACTTAACGCATAGTTGAATAAAACCACTAACCGTTTTAAACTTGAACTACTCCGAAAATTTGCGGTTTTAACTTAATAGAAATATAATTTGCATAGACATTTAGTTAAGCATATACTTACAGAAAACTTACTTTAATCTGAAACGTTATGACTTTGTCCTACTGCTCTTTAAACCTAGACATTCAATAATTCAGAAGTGTTTCCGCTGATAGAAATGCCTCCCACTGACCATCAGTTACCAGAGGAATTCTATAACTACCATTTTATAAATGGCTAGTAGTTACCCGCGGTTTCACTCGCAATTTCCTATTGAAAAACTGGTACATAGTGGGCATATTTCTATTGAATGTTACCCTCTCTCCTGAGGTAGTCACTGAAACATATTTCAACCTCATGATCCATTTAATATTTAAATTTAAAGAGCAGTTTTAGTGGACTCTAAAGTCGGTTACCTGTGAAATATTTCGAATTTCTGGTTGTGTGTGTGTGTGCGCGCGCTTGCAAAAGTAGATATGTATCTGCCGGTTCTAGTCTACTTTTGGGACAGTCAAAAAATCATTGTAAATTCTTGTTCAATGTACCATAAACGAATCTGAGAAATCAAACAGCAAATCTCAAAGAATAAATAACCGAATCTATATCTGTTCATTGTTGGCTTCGTACGAATGAATAACAACGAATATATAGCTGTCTCGCTGTTCATTGTAGGCTTCTAATTTCTTCAGCTGTTTTAATGTCAAATCTACTTAGAATAAATGTAAAATATACTAGAAATGTAATCAAATCTACTTAGAATCAATATAAAATCTATTGCCAATTTTCCCATATCTGCTTCGAATCAATGTCAAATCTATTACAATTGTAGTCGAATCTTACGAAGCAAGCTCACGTAGATTTTACGTTGATTTCATGTAGGTTTTGATTACAATTGTTATAGATACAAAACAATACAATTACAAAACAATTACAACACACAACAACAACAACAACAATTGCTACAACAACAATTGCAACAAAACAATTACAACAATACAATTACAATTACAATTGTTGCATTGTAACAATTACTTTAGTTACAATTGTTTGATTGTACTAAAGTCTATTCGAAGCAAATATGAGAACATTGGCAATAGATTTTACATTAATTCTAAGTAGATTTGAAAATATTTCCAATAGATTATACATTTATTCTAAGTAGATTTGGTAACATTTCTAGTAAATTTTACATTGATATATATATATACATATAGATTATATATAATCTATCGCCGCTATAATGTTATTGTAATGTCGCGTAGATTTGTACGATATAAGAAGAAATAAATTTCGTTCTCGTTTTACGTGGCTTTTGCCTTAGAAATTAACAATCAGTTGTGGGAAAATAAAAATTGTATTTGGCATCAGGATGGTGCACTACCGCTGTACGGTTTAATATATATATATATATATATATATATATATATATATATAAAACTGATATAATTAAAGTGTCATTCTTATTAAAAAGTGTAACTTGCCAAGTAACTTGTAAAGCTGTAACTTTAAATGACAAGTATAAACGTCAACTGTTTAAGAAATATGAAATTCCTTCATATAATCTTCAATTTATAGATACTCTATCTCATTTTTATTGAATAATAAAATACTGCGGTGGCCATTAAAGCAGGATCATGTAAAATGTATAATGTATGTCACGTGACCAGACACTATGGGGGAAACTGCGCACCAGTGGCAGCTGTTGGAATGATTGGTGAGTATAGTGGACAATAATTGGCGAGGGCACATGATTTGTGACGTCATTAATTGTCGTTATTGCTGACTTCATATGTTGCGTTTCATGGAAAAGTCCACGCGCTTACCGTGTTATGTTCCGTCTTTAAAATGTTGCCCTGGAGTTGTTACAACGCATGTAGATTAGTGAAGTTGGTATCGATTTAAAAATATATTCTTTATAATAGTTGCAAGTGAGAGATCAGGGTACGAGTCCCTTTGAACCAGGTACTTTTTGTGATTCAATCCTTATTTAAATTAAATTAGGATACTGCCATTCAGAACAAATTTAATGAATCTTACAATTAACTTGACAGGTATTTGGTCTTCCGATCATATGTTAGTTTGGTTATTTAAACACATATGTAAAAGAAACGGCAAAATACAAAATAGTTGAATTGTAAAAAGTAAGTACTCTGTGGTGTCGTGGTAGGCACTCACCTGGCAAATGAGAGATCCGGGTTCGAGTCCAACGGGGCAAGTTCCATTTTTGTGATTCAATCTTTAATGAAATTCAATTAGACTACTTCAATTTATACAAAAATAATTAATTATAATATATTTATTTTACAAGTGGTGATTACACTTGGATTTTCATGTCTTTATACTATTTCTAGAAAAAGTAATTTCTAGTTCTTAAGTATAGAAAACCAGTATTTAACTAAACACAGAAATAAACTTTTAACTTTAACTATGCCAACTTTTAACTTATCCAGGATACAATGTTATTTCAAATAAGTACTTCGATTTATCATTCTACTCATTTCGTATATAAACCAGCTAGAATAGTTAATATTTGGAAATTTAGAAAATTTTTACATTTGGCTACAACAAAAAGAGAAGTAGGAGGTGGGAGCGAAACATTAATGGTAATAAATGCGTTAGTTTATCCCCAAACCGCTGAGCTCCAGTAAACCCTCCTCCCTTCAACAATAGGAACAGCTCCGCCCATGAAGCAAGTTCCATTTGCCATTTGCCGAGGTTACCAAAGCCTAGGCAGGCGGGTCTCAACACGAGCGCCCCTATCGATAATTGTATCGGGCGTTCATTTACCGGCATTACCGTTAATGTGTTTCTGTTAATAGGTTAATGATACAGTTCACCGCCATGGACGACCGGTTCCGACCTACCTGTACAGAGACCGCTTTACCGCGACTCTTCAACACGAACCCGTTAATCATTCTCTATACACTAAACACTGTAATTAGCTTTATTATTATAATAAAAACTTATAAGTGACACAATTTTCAAGTTGTTTTAACAAGTTCAAAGAACAATCAAATCATTTTTTTAATTGAAACGAAATAGGTCAATTACTTGTTGATGTTTGTTTTTAACTTTTAATGCAATTAAAAATTGTATGTAAAAGTAATTTATTTGTAATTTAAATAACGACTAAATAACATAATTTAATTCAAGTGCTGTTGATTCATAATTTAGTTCAAGTACAATATTTAACTGTAATATCCAACGTTCTACAGTAACTTAGAATGTCAAGAAGCATCGTATTATACTTATGAAGTTTAAGGTAGAATACAATCTCTGCTAAAGTAAAGAAAATGATGCCATCGATAGATTAGGCAGATACGTGTTAAGTTAGTTATTCACCTGAGGAAGGGATCAGATTTCAGATCTTGAAACGTTGAGTTCAATAGGACAGGTACGTTTGTCACTGATTACAGATTTTATAAGAATGCAACAAGAATTAAAATTTAATTTAAGAGCAAATATTCTTGTACTTTCTTTAAAAATATTATTTTAAGAGACTATGTAATCTAGAAAAACAGTAGAGTGATTTTTTAGTTTTGTAAAGAAAAAAACCAACCTGTTTTGTAAAAAAGTGAGGATTTATTTCGATGATTTGATTTATCCTAAGGTGTTTGTCATTAGTATATAAAACATATTTATTTATAGTATATTTTAAAATATACTACTAGATTAAAATCTAGACCTATATCAAGATTTGTACGTATGTAGAGAGTAGTTAATAAATACTTATTTGTTATGTTATGTATTTGAAAACGTAACTCTGCATCAAAATACTGAATACTGTATCACATTATATACTGAGAAGAGCACATAAGCCGGTGGTCTCGAGGTCAAAGGTCAAGGCGAGGCCACATCCGAGTGGGCCCAAACGGACAAACCCTCCGCCTGACCAAGTATACGGGCTATTGTGTGTTTAGCTCGCCGTATATCACGATTTGTCTCAGGTTTCTTCCTTTGTTTGGCTTTAAAATGTTTTCCTTTGTGTGGAAATTCGGTGCAAACATTCCTGTACTGTTTTGCTTCTTGTTCAGGTTATCTCCCAAATGCAAAACGTAAATTTTCAGAAAACAACTTGAAATTCATTCGAAATAATAATAATAAATAAGTATAAGTTATTCATTCCCAATGCATCGCATTATAATTTAAATTAATGACTTCCATATTTAGTCTATGCATATGGCAAATTTTGAAATAATGTATTTGTAATTCAAACGACCAATTAATTAGACTTAATACTAATGCTGTTGGAATTGTAAACTACAGATATTGCAACTGATAAACCTTTTAGAAACCAACTTAGAAACAGAAGAGACATCGTAATCAGTACATAATATGATTGATTTTGACATTCAATTTAATATGTATTGTGTATGTTAATACTGGCAAAGGAATTATGGATTAACAGCACTCTAGATCTAAACGTCAATCTAGTCTGCTTGTTAATCTAAAAACGATGATAATAAAATTAAAACACAATACAGCGACTAAAAATGCTATATATTTGTATTCTATTTAATATTAATGTTATCTATTTTAATTTATGCCCTTATAGACTTTTATTTCGATTTCTATTTATTAAATATCAAATTTGTTTTACTAACTATAACTTATAAAACATCGATTTTTTGAACTTTCGGAAGAGCATTTAAAAACTTGTTATACATACAATTCAAATCAGAGTAATATAAAATATACTCTAAACCCAATAAAAATGCGTTTTAATAGAAATTAAATAAATAATAATTAATTTTAGAAGTTTTTCTGCGTTATGTACACTTAGGATACATTTATTTCTTTTGCCGAATAGCATAGGTCACAAAAGCTTTGAAATGAGAACATATAACATATGTTGACATGGAGAATCTTTCATATGGTGACAACGGGGTTGAGAGGGAGGATAATTATTTTGGCTTCCACAATAATTTACTCCAAGTATCCCCTGAACTTGGATAATCATCACAAGTTACATGTATATTGTTCTAAGTATACTTCAACTATGTTACGAAAATATATTAGGATGATTTTTAGATAAATAACCTTTCTTTATACATAATCAATATTTGCTACTAATATCAGTTTTTGCTCTCTTTGGATTAAGTCTAAAAATGTTGTCAGTTATAACTTATTTTCAATTTATAAACCAATATTTGAAGCTAATGTTAAATATTTTTAGTTAATAATTCATATGCGTAACAATATACCTAATAAATTAGGATTTAAAAACAAAATCTGTTGAAAACTATGTTTGTTATTTGCATATCATCTCGTATTAATGTTTTCGAGAGCAATTTATTTTTTATTTTATATTTTATTATTCATACTGAGAAACAATATTACACACAAAAACTAAAAATCTCATATATTTCATAAAATAGATATGTAAATACTAACTTATTTATTAAAATATCGTTTTGTGTTCTCTATAAAAGCTGAATATATATTGCAGCGTGCAGTTTGTTTATATTTTATTCAATAATTTATAACACGGAGAGAAGAAAATGTTCTCAGAAACTCTTCCACCTTATATCTTTTCTCCGGATTATTCCTTATCGATTCTGAGTTACTGGTAGTCAATCAACTCGGCCAGATGTGTGGGTATTGAGTGTGGGTTTATAGCTTCGTATCTTCGTTCACAAGAAATAAGTTTTTTTACATCCTTTCCAACTCACATTTCCTCAAACAGCTTTTCAGTTTAGTTTCCGGAATATGTTTGTTATCTAACATAAAATGTGATTAATTTAATTAAAATCAATTATGACTTTATTTGCAGACAATAATTTTATGTTTCAAGGAACAGGACATTTACCGTCGTTCAGTGATTCAAATAATACTACGTTTCTAGATCTGCAATCCGATTTCCTCTTCAGGTGAAGTCCATTATGTTGCGGTTTGAACGTTAGTTTTATTTTATTTGAATTTTTATAAATATGCAACTGAGTGTATTAAATGTCCTTATACAAAAAATAAATCAATAATAACAAAAAGTGGTAATAATAAAAATTATCTTGCCAGCTAAATATGCGACCACGAACGATTGCAATACTGTTTCTGGGAAAACATTAACGCAGCACTATTGATGCCCACATGTACGAGTTGTAAAAAGTAAGAGCACAGCTTAACAAAACTTACTGCGGTGGATGCAACATATTACAATACCAGATGTCCTACAGTCGGTACAGCAGTGAACGTGTTAAGGACTTTCAACTTATCACAAAGAATGGCTGTGCATCATCATACGAGGGTGCAGTAAGTCATTACTTTCTCAAAGCAAGTCAAAAGAGATTTGGAAACATACTAAATCTACTTAAGGTAAAGGTATAGGGTTTAGGTGTGCTATGGTGTCGCAAGAGTCAACTCAGTCAGGAGATCGGTTAACCTTTTGTACCCGTTACTCCGCAACGATCAAAATGGTGAAATGTTCGAACGACGGTTCAACAAATGTCGGCGCAAACAATTCTTTGAGCTTTTGCTCTTAACATATTTGCAACGATATTTATATGTTTCAGCTTCAGTTCACCCTTTCAGTTTCAGAATTTATCTGTAGAAGCAGCAGATTTCAGCTGCAACACGCACACTTTAGGGTACGACGTGGATGGTAAAAAGTAACTTTATTTATATGAGAAACTAATGAAAGAGGGTCAGCACGAACGAACTTTGATTTTGCTATGAAAATATTTGTTATGTTTATAAATTAAGTTTGTCAGAGATCGAACTAAACACAACTTTTGAATCATGACAGCTAGTAAATAGTATGACAATACTGCATTTTAATAACGTTTTCTAGTCAGACAAATAATTTCTTTCCTAGAAATTCTGCAAACGTGTTTAATAATCTTTCTGTCCTAATTTTATTTTGTCTGTTCTTCATTTCATTTATCATTATTCTCGTCAAATTTAGATCTTGAAAATACAGTGCAAGTAACCCTGTGTTTAAAAGAGAATTTGTTACAACACTTGTTTTCGGCAGGCCTAATGAGATGTTATAAAAAGTTATTCGATTGTTATAAAACTATTTTACGGCCTTTGTTATACAACGATCGATTTCCATGAGTAACACAAATAAAATGTTAACAAGCCAAGTGCAGAATTCTTCTATATTCCAGAAGCTGCGAGATACATCTGGTTATCGACGTTCTTGTTTGTCAATATACAACTCGACTTGTACCATATGTACAGTACAATGTTTGTGAAGCTACTACGTAGCTCAAGGATTTTTGTTTATTCTACATTCCCGATAAATTGTGTCTGCAGGCGTACATATTTGCGTTATTCGCATGTACATTCTCTCTCGTATTCTCAGAATTGTTTATTTGCACTGGTAAATAAGCCATTGCATTGACAATTTCTACGTTTCGAATCGAACATATTGATAAAGATTTATAATACAGCCATTTTATGTATATATATATGTATATATATATATATATATATATATATATAAAAGTTAGTATAAATAACTAGCAGTTACCCTCGTCATCACACTTGAATTCGTAGGCAATTTAGGTTGTAATTTATTCCAGTTTTAATGTTTTTCGTGACATAGTTGATTTTACCTTATTCCCCCTAGCAAGAAAATATAAAAATACTCGTATATACATACACAGGTCTGAGAAGCCTACTTCTGAAAAAGGCAAATGGTATATATAAGTTAGGTAGTCACTTTGTCTTTGATATCTGCATTACAGTACCAACCAATCACTGGTTATATGCTAATATTTGATAAAGTTTACAGTTAATTTGGACTAAAAATTTCCTTATCTGGATACTTTCTTACTCTGCAAAAAGAAGTTAAAATAATAAGTGTTGTTACTACCAAGTTTTCTCTAGGATTTCAAGACTGTAAATGTAAAAATAATAGTAAAATAAAAAGCATATGGCTATTCTATCATTAAAATTTAACTTTTAACACCAAACAGTTGGTTACACTTAACATATTCTTTCAGGTAATAACATTTTTTGCTATAATGCAACTTTATTGACCAAGATGGGATTTACCTCTACAAAATAGACTATTGGAGCGTAGCTGGAGGTATTTTCGAAATAAGAATAGTCCTATATTCATCCCAGGGACCATAAGAATAGCCGTGTAAATTTCATTGCAATCGGCGATCCGGTGATTTTCATTAGTTTTCACGTGACGAGTAACACACAGAATACACGCGCACCACACACACGCATGCACACACGCCATTAGATTGTTATGTAATAGTATAGATAACAAATACATTAGTTGTTCTGAGTGTTTTTGAATTATTGTTCGATAATTTATGAATCTATAACTATCCTATTAATAATCCAACTTCAAACTCAAGTGTCACGTTGAATACTTGGTAACAAAATGTCTAGAAGTATCGCCGATGAAAGCATTCAACGGCATTTTAAATACATCTCTAACACCTACTCAACTTGCTGTTTGGTCTCTATGATCTTGGTGCCTCTAAAGCAGGGAACTCTTACTTAGAAACAAACATGCAGTACTGAGTGAGCTGTGAGATAAATTAGAGAAACATAATTCGCTGTCTATTGAATACACTCTGTTTACCCTTAAAAAACAATCAATCAGAAACATTGCAAAACTACAATGGAGAGAGCTGTGCTGATCAGCATTCCAAAATTTGAAATGTTTCGATTATCCCGCCTCTATATTTTGGAGACTTATTTTCTATTCAAAATGCAAAGGCAAATTATATGATATAATGATATAAGAGGCAATGATATACACTCTTATGAAACAACAGGCAGGAATAACTACCGAACTGGGGTACATAGAAAGCTAATTTTGAACGTTTGCCTTCTAGTTGTAAGTTCAGTTTCTCACCACATTGCTAAATTCCACGTAAATGCTACAATACAAGAGGTGATTAAAAGTCTGTATTGATTTCAGGAGAATTGTATATAATATAAACAGACAAAAAGTAAATAACAGACAATAGAAGACCTCATTATTAGCTGACTGACACTGAAACAAGAGTGGGAAAATAATTCGGAATGATTAAGAATTAGAGGAAATTAATAAGTTATTTGTATGAATAAGATTATAATATAGTGATAAAATGCAACAATTTTGAAATTTCTTCACTTTGGCAGATATGATAATAACTTGTCATGCGCAATAAAACATTTTATTATTATTTTACTATACAGCATTCGCAAAATACACTAACTATCAGTACGATTATAACTAGAACTACAAAGATGTTATACAAATTGTGACTTCGTTAAATAAGATCAACTTCAGATAAAAATGGAGGGTAAATTGAAAAATGGTCGTATTTCAATTAAACACGTACTTGTTAAGTAAGCACCTTTTGACGAAAATAATTTGTCAATAATCTGTCAAATGAAGCTCATGAAAAAGATTCATTAATTTAAACTAATCGCCGTTACAGCACGGAACCCTTTGATTGCGGTATTACTTGCACATGACCAGATTTGATCAGTGGAGTAGAAAGGCCCCTAGAGTTATACGGCAATACTCGTCACTGATCAATAGGGGGACTTGTATATCAAAGCCTTTCCTGGGATTGGTGCAGCCTTACTGGGTAAGATGAATAGACCACGGCTCTGAATACATCATATGAAAACTCAAGTCAAAGGTTCGGCTTTAAAAACTAAGATACACTGCCTTTTCAATTTCCTTCAGACTGTTATCTCATTTTGAAGTGACAGTGTCATTTCACCTTGATTTAACATCTATGAATTTTAAAATATTTAATAATCTGTTAAAAAATATCAAATTAATGTATTCCTTGAATATCATATTTTGTTATTTTAAATCAAATTTTATTTAGTACAGCATTTATTACATTACGGAAAGTATTTAAAACTATGAAAATATTATGTAGAAATTCTTAAACTAAGAAATGATTGTATGTAACTGTGTGAATTATTTCTGTTTTCGCCCTTTTACAAATAATTAAAGAGGAGAAATATCTTTAAGGTTTTTAAATTACCACTCAGATATTGTGCTTAGTTGCATAAATTACCAGTGTACTTTTTAAAATGGATAAATTAAAACTAATTAATTAATAATAAGGTTTTTTAATTAGAGACATAAGGATTTTAAGTGAATATTATTTCACCTCACCTTAAAAGTTTTCTGTTGGTTTGGTTATACTTTTATTGTATGTGCCCCAACGGCAATAAGAACACTGCGATATGTTATATAAGTAACTTAAATGATTGGTATTCACGATTAATATTACCAGATTGACGTTACTTAAATTTTTGGTTTGGAATAATATATTTTATTTAGGTTAATAATTGAAGAATTAAAACTGTTATCATGAGTATTTTACAGGGACTGTTTTTTTATGGGATTCTAACAATGTAACTTCATCCAATAAGTTTAAATATGAAATAGCCAATAAATGTTTGAGTTTTCACTAACTACTTTGAGTAACGCAAAAATCGTTCTCCAATCTAAACATTTAGTGGTTTGTTTTAACGTTCTTGCAAACCAGGTAACTGTGTATCATACTTTTGTAGCCGCAGTAGATTCATATAAGATTAAATAACGTCTTTTTAAAGATCACTCTGACATGTTATTAATTTTGTCATGAATTGTTAAAGCAAAAATATTTCATAAAATAAATAACATATTTTGAACTCATATTTAAATTTATTTTACATTAATGTTCAATTCTTTCGTTTATTTGAGTTATTGCCATTTAGAATAGATTTTGTGTATTTACCACTATTAATAAACAGATAATTAACCTAATTTGCGTTTATAGATTTGTTTTATGAATAGTAGTCATCTGCTTCGTAAAAATAAACTTTTTGTACAAATAAAATTAAGTATCGATAGTGTTTTCAAAACGGTTGATTATTGAAATCAAACATAATAAATAATAATCACAAAGAAATATAAATTGTTGCAACTTTACAAAAATCTGATTTTAATGAAACAAATGATTACTAGTCATTACAAAATGCATAAACGTAGACTTGGGTAGCCTATATGTTTGTTCATAGTAGTAAAATCATGAAACCTATTATGGCAATAAGTGTTTTTTTTCTTTTTAAAGGTGACCACATTTTAAAACTTACTAAACCTTTGAATGTATGGTATAATTATTATTTTTAGTAAAGGCATTTATAAAAAAACTAATAAATCAGGTTAATTTTGTCTAATACAACTGAAATTATTAAATATATTACATGTACTTTCTATTTTTATTAAAAATATGTAGGAAAAATTTGCAAAGAGTTCTACTTATCGATTTAATAGTTTTGTGCCAAATCACAATTTTGTTTATTTTATAACTATTGATATGTACAAACCGTTAGTATTAAGTAAAATACATAGGATAAAGGAAGAGCTGCCTCTATATCTTACCCAAACAATCTACTGGGAATCCTAGATAAGCCTTTCCTTTTACACAGCATCAATGTGGGGCTCTCGCTGTAATCGAAGACTCATTTTGGAGATTGAAAAAAGATACAAGTTATACTCATTCCTTACGGTGGTTTTAACGCGTTATTTATTGGATCTTTTCCTTACACAGGTAAACTGATGATGTATATATTTATATATAGGCGAGAAAGCACTTAATCGTATATTTCTTTTGTATATCCTCAATAAACCAATGCACATAGTTTTTTCAACACACTTGTGTTCTGTCGCCTAATATCAAACCATTGCACTTAAAAATACAACGTTTGGTATACAAATATGCAATGATAAAGTGATGAATAAATTATGTTTTAATGTCGCCTAATAGCTAAATAAAACATATTTCGTTCTAATTCTGATCATTGATCATCTACCCATACTTTTAGGATTTGTACCTAACAATATACTTTAAGCATGTAAGAAACGATCAATACTTACCTACCAAAATTATTGGTAGGTTAAGTGTTAGTGAGGGCTTCTTAGCCCTAACCTCGCCTGGTAAAATAAGACATATTTACTTTACTTTATAATTAGCTTAAAATAAATGCCGCGTCATATGATTCGTTCATTTCATTGGTTTTGAGAAACGATTTTTAAAGTAAAAGACCCATATGTTCATATGATCATTTTTGCTTTTTTGTGTCTTTTATCATGTCCTGCAGTTATGCTAACCTCTCTTATTATAAATGTATTATAAGCAATGTTATCCTTTTAGTTCTTAAACTTGTTTTATTCTGATATGATTTTATGAAGAGAAACCTAAATATTTCGATGTTTACAGATATGGGCATTACAATCGAAAATTAGAAATGTTTAACCAGCTAATTATAGCAGCTAAAATTAATATTTAAATTTATATTTATGACTGAGTACCAGTGCTATCACAATGCCAGTAGTTTTTCTAGTACCCAGATAAACAAAATTACATTTATAAACCAATTTTCTTACACCCAGTATCGTTGGATATGTAATTAATATATAAGACATTATTGTGTAGTTATTTTTATATGATGTTTTAATATATTTACGATTAAAGTATTTAAGAAGCCCCAATTTTGAAAACGCTCGCTCCGTTTGTGTACAGATAATGTGAAGTGGTTGGTGAGCAGTTGGTCGAAACGTTTACTCTGTCCTGCTACAACTCTTTATCTTTAAGACGCATTGGATAAGAATTACCCATAAGTCCGGGTTTCATTTTTTCAGTGATCACCACACAGGTTTTCATTGATTTAATTCGTACACGTTTATAATGTCTTTTCCTATTAATGAAGATACTCTCAATATTTTTACATTAGTTTATTATTAAAATAAATATCAGCGTATGTAACCATTTAATGACAAAACTCAATATCCCGGTTTATAGGTTGGGGAACTCGCAAGGGGAGGGGGAGATTGAAAAGTATTCCGCCCTCTTCAATTCATTTCAAGAGCCCAACAGCCAGGCAAAGCTTAGATTACGTGGAATTATCTGTCTCATATCGCGGCTTACGTCTCACCCGCTCTCCGTACAGCCAGCCAGCCCCTCCGTATGCAGTCATTGCCACTCGTTGGGTAAGAGTTCGCTGTTAAATTTCTTTGATCCAAACGTAAATGAATTAAAATACTATTTAAATGAAAAATTACTCAAAATGTAGGCATATCGTATTTTTATAAAACCAATTAATCCAGCTAAAAATCTATGTAACAAAATATTTTGAATTTTGTTGTTACAAAATTATTCTCAAGTTTTGTTTCTCTTTCTTGAAATCGTAATAATATTATAAATGCAAAATGCCTTTGTTTGTCTTGTTTTTCTTTCAACCGATTTTACCGAACATTAAAGTTTTATTCAGTACATTTATTGTAGAATACGTTATAAATGCGAAAATGCCTTTGTTTGTTCGTTTTGATTTCACACATAAACTACTTAACGGATTGCACTGAAATGTTACATGAAAATTCTTAGGGTCACTGTTATAAATATAAGTCTATTCTTATTTCGAATATCCGACTGGTGTATAAAGCAGTTAAAAATCCTACCTTGGTCTCTAAAGTTCTGAAATATTAATTGAAAGAAAGTGTTAAATGTAATAAACTGTTATGTGAAAACGTTTATTTGTCACAGTAATACTATATTTGTAATCAATTTAATAACTATTTACAATTTGTTTGGATTTAAAGTGACAAAAATGAGTAAGCTTAAAAGTAACAACTCTTCTTATTTCAACGTTGTGGAAACAATGCAAACCAATTAATGTCTTCTGTATTTTCTTAATGGACAATATTGTGAATGTTTAAATGAAAGGTATTGAATTTGATTCCATTATACATTGTAGGGTGCATTTTCACAGTTGCTGAAGGAGCAAAAAACGGAAGGACTGGGCGGCATTAGCATGTTTCAACAATCTATTCGCTCCGTGACTACAATTTCAGGAAACAAGCTGGCGCAGTGAGACTATCATTATAGTAAGTGGGATCACAAATAAATATACGAGACCAGTGCGAAAACTTGAAATAAGAATCACTTGCAATTTTGCTACACCGCTGGATCTTTTGAACACCTTAATCACGAATACATATTCTCATCAATTATTGTCCTTCAGAAAACAAAGCAATTTAATGTAAAGTTTTTCAATCAAAATATCGAGTAAATCTTACATTAATAGCATTAAATAGCAATAACTATGTCTGTATATGAATTTTCTTAAATATGAATTTCTTACAAACTTTTTACTCTTCATCAGTAGGGAACATTATGAACCAAGCATCTGCACCAATCTCTTTTGCACTTTAATATTTGAAATGCGTGTGAAAGAAATCTTTCAACAATCTTCAAATAGGAAATTATGTCTCATTTAGGGTACGTTCCTAGTTTTATAATTAAAAATATGATAAATAAGCCATTATTTTCAGATAAGGCAGTCCACTTCGTTCATTCTACAGAATATTGTATATTATGATAGTTTTGGATATTTTATCACTTTTATTCTTCATTTTATTTATTTTTTGTTTTGTTTTTCGAATAACATACGCTCAAAGCATTATAATGTCTTGTGAAATATTACATTTGCATAAATTTAGAGGGAGAAAAGTTTTTCGGACTATTTACTATATAGTATAATCTTCTGTCTGGACTTATCCACTAATTTTTACTGCTGAGTAAAATTCTACGAACAATCAGTGTTCGAAGTAGAGCATCTATTAAAAACAACTCCGACACAAAATCACACCCTTGGGACGCAGTGTTTCAGGCTTCCACTGGATTCTTAATTACGAAAATATGCCTATATTTTATTTCAGTGCTTAAAGTATGGCGAGGTAAAATCTCAGTGTAATAACTTTTTACTAAACCAAAAGTCTATTCTTTGAATCACCCAATTAATCTTTTACATTTATGATATAAATACGATTGCTTTCCAAAATATTTTCCAAACAAGTATACGAAAGTTTAATAGACAAAACTTATATTGTATGATAATCACTGTTAAGTTCGTCAAAGGTTATGTATTAAAATTAATGTAACGCAAGAGATTATCGTTGTATGAGGCATGGTGACACCGTGTCATTGTTCCAGGGTCGTGTTTCTTCAATAAACAAGGTCGTCAAAAGTTGCAGCTTGTTGCGTCAAAAGTTGTGTATTATTAATTTTGCTTCCATCAGCCTCCAAACTGTCTAACAATCCGTCACTCTGAAAGTGTGTTTTATTATTAATCTAGAGCTCTTTAGGCAAAGTTCAGTAATTACTATTTCCCATTTTCCTTGTTGTATACTCACTTTATGTGTTTGAACAGCCGCCCCCTCATTTTGCGTTGCAGTAACGAACAATCGCACTTGTAATCTTAACGTATTATTGTTGTAACTAAACACATTTATTACTTTGTAATTTATTGTATTCATCTTATTGTAATAACTGAAACATATGTTTATGCGTAATTAATATTTTTACATCAACCTTTGCACAAAATACAAGTACTGTTAGAACCCTTTATTGGTTTGACCACCTATATTTCTCAATTCAGGACTTAAAGTAAATTCTGCAAAAGTTGCAACCTCGTGTCGTCTTGACCGGAAGAAGAAGCCTTTTCAGAGGAGTAATTATCTACTGTGGATCCACCATTAGATTTCCCCTATCCAAACATAAACAGCTTTGGTGAGAATATTATAAACTAATAATTTGGATATGTTTCTGAACGTTCCTAACTATAAACTTGGACCTAGCGATCTACGTAGGCACCCGGCCTATTCTAAACAAGAGCCGCACAACGACCCCGACACGACATCCGCTCTCCGCTTGCCTGTCGTTGGCAGGGATATGCCTACCAGAACCTGTCCTGGAATATTGCAGACAATAGGAGGCCCCCATTTTTAAGCAACAAGTAATTTTTCGGCCCAGCTGACCTTTCAAAAACTATTGTGGCACTCGCCGCAAAGTGAAATACGTTATGTGCAGTTTTATCCTTACGTTAGCTACAGCGTTGTTAATGATCGATGTTTTATTTATATGCAAGCTGCTAGAGCAAGAATGAAGGCGTAAAACATTCCTAGAAATAATTTTTACGTAATCGCAAAGACGAGTTTTGTGTAACTTAAAAATGCTTGGATAATTTATTTTCCAAGATTGTGTATCAGAGTATTTAGGTAGTGAAGGAGAGAGAAGTTACTTACTCGACATACAAAATTCATTATTTGAAAAATCTCTTACTCAGCTCCAGCGTTAATATTTTTCATCTGCATAATTGACGTTTCCTCACAATGCTTTCAGAAAACACTTAGAGCGAGTGACGTTATGGCTATTTTAAAAATGTATATTTAGGGTGACGGAAGCAGCCGTCAAAACGTCAAACAGAAGCGGATGCTTCTGAGGAAATGTGTCCATTCATTAAAACTTTCTGTCACATGACACAATGGCGAGCGTCCGTCACAGCGCGGAAACTGAACGAGGCAACACAGCGTCCGACAAATTGAAACGTTGGATCAGAAAATGTTTTAAAATGCGGTGTTTTGAAAACTTCGAAACATCTTACATCCGTTTGTTTTGTCTTTAAAGTACAGATATGTGTGACTTATCTTGTTTCTCTAATATTCGATAGTACTTTTATTTTATTTTTAATACATATTTTAGTAGTAATTATTGACGACTCTAAATACGCAGCTAGTAACGTTGCATGGTCGAAATATAGACAAAGGCCTAATTTCATGAATTTCCCGTTATGTTATTGAATAAACCATGTTTGTATGGTTTTAACATAAATATATGTTTAGCCATGCATATAAATATATCTATTCACATTTTATTTTTGAACTCCGTAAATACATGGAAGATATGTAGCTCATACGCAGTTTTGAAAAATAGGTTGCTTCACTGTTTGTTTTACTTTAACCGAGCCCGCATTGAAGCGTTTCATTCAAAATGTATGTAATGTTTTATTTTCCGAAGATGATATTGCAAACATTAACATCGTATTTTTAAATTTATTCTAAAACTCTTTTGTGACGAAGAACCAACTCATTGTTTCAAGAGGTATCTCTCAAGAAGTCTCCAAATAACTGGTTTTGAGATCTCTGTTCCTCCATATCTTCTCAAAATCTCATTCCATCATGTATGGCTATATCTTGCCCCAACAGTTTACTCAGGGCAAACAATTTGTAAACTTAAATGGATTAGGAGTGAAGTTAAGTGATATTTTTGCCAAAAATCCACTTCAGTATTCACTCTTGATCTTCTCAAATATGCTTTATATGTTTTAAGAACCCAAACCTAATTTCTTGTGCCTTTGTCTGTCTGTTTGTGTGCTCATGATAGAAGTTCCTAAAGTTTTAAAACTTAGTGCATAGGGTCTCTTAGTTCAACCATATTGCTTATGTTGTCAAAAAGTCAAAGTAATAAAGTTCTAACGATTTGGAATTGTATTGTATGTAACAATGGAACGATACTAACCTCATATAAAACAAATTTGTAAGCAAACAAATTACAATCATATGAAATCTTTCAGTTAGTTACGTTCAAAAAATGTGATGAAGTCACTTTTATTGGTTTTTAAGACTTCCGTTACATTCTGCCGAGTCTGCCATACTTCGCCGTAATGAGTTATAGCTAAGGAGTTATTGCAACTAAAAGCTTTAAACTTCAAGATCACATTAAGCAACAGCTCCTTTTGTAAAATCAGAATACGAGTATTATGGTCAAAACTTTAAGATCATGGATCAACTCAAGCTTAATGTTTACCTCAAGACCTTACCTTATTTCTCAGTTTTCCTTGATCTCAGTAGACCTTATATTTCTAATCATGCGGCTCCTGTTCATTCTAAAAGCCTAATGTTCACTTTTCGTTCACCATTGTGACGGACATTGGTATTTTGAAGATTATAATTGTGTAGTCCTAGCTTCACCTCTCAATACAGATAATTTCTATCCATTCCTCACTGAGACAAGTCCACGTCATGCAATGCGAACATCAACCTTTGTGCTGTAAAAATTAGATTTCTACTGAAAATTAGACGTTTTATTTATTAGCTCAACTGATGTATAATGTGCCATATATGACAATAATTTTGAACGAAACTTTTTTATTGTAAGATCAGGAACAATAGACGTCTCATAGAAGAAATGAATTACGGACGAATAATAGCCTTTTGTTTGTTCTGTTATTTAAACGTCAAATAAGCATGCCAGTTAATGAATAATAAACTACTCTTTACTACAGCCTGTGGTGTAAGCGATATCTTTTAATTAATTACAGGAAACCCCATTATATTTCAAATGTCTAATTTCATTGTTTTATGATGAATAATTAGTGTAAGAGTCTTTTTCATTACTAACTTTTCCAACAATTCTTTTATTGCCTTAAGGAATACAGCAAGTTCGACCTTGTTTACAGATAGTCAGTGCACTATTTAATGCTTCAATGCTTCTTTGTGTATACCCGAGAGTTTCCAGAATTTGGGTTCTCATGGAAGCCAAGAGTTCAAATTAGCCCTACCCGCTACATGGTGCAGTTGGTCGTAAGAAGAATAGATTAACTTGGCAAGTGTGTTTACCAATTTGACAGAGTTCTCTCTGACTGTCTGTAAAAAAATTACTCCCTAAAATTATTTTCCACATTTTTCAACAATATATTATACTGATTGCATAGGTATATTTTTTTAAGTTTTCCTGTTGAGTGTAATTTCAAACAATATAATTATAGTAATTATAAGGTCTCTAAGCAGTGTTTAACCAACACATGTAAGTTGTACTTTCAAGAGCTACCCAAGAGGAAAAAAGTGATAATTCATGCCATATCGATTAGGTAGTATTAATGTATTCTTCACATTATATCTGTCCTGTTTTTAATTTAGGTTCAGTGCCACTTGTAACTTTAAAGAAGACGTAAAAACTTAACTTTAATACTAGTTATATATTATATGTAAGTAAACTTTAACGGGATTTTTAAAACATAACTTTTTATCCTTATGTTTTATAATTAAAAATACCTTAAATATTTTCATCTTGGACTACAAGAATATAAGAATATATTTTCTTAGAAATGGTTACATGTTGAACTTCACAGGTAATAAATAAAATATTACATTGTCTCCTAGAAACTTTTTAATAATAAATTTACTTAGTTTCCTCTATTCAGGAGATGAGATGGGTAAATAAAAATGGAACAAATTATTAACGTTGCCCGTTTATGTCATCAGAAACAAAGATGAGATACTAGGAATATTTGACTTCTATTTGAGTACAAACTAAGGAATATATACAGATATCAGGAATAGCTATATAATAAATAACACCCTCAATCATACATAATATTGTATGCAAAACATCGTTATCAAAACAATTAAATCTTACGTTTTTCCTGCAAAATTTATGTAATTTAGTTGCACATCGTAAGTTATTACTAATTTAACGTATACATTTTCAAATTCAAATTCAAATTCCTGTAATTTAAAAATGTATTTGACCTTTATCTATTATCTTCCAATAAGACTACTCAGAGAAACAATACTAGTGCAGATACGAATTAAACAAAATTTTCTTATAATCTTCAATATAAAGTTATCCATATTATAATATATATATATATATATATATATATATATATATATATATATATATATATATATATATATATATATATAGTATAAATTAAATAATTACTTCGTTTTTATTGTATTTTACAGAAGTTAAATTAATTGGTAACATACATTATTAAATTAAGGGAAAATATACATAACAAGGTTTATATTTCAAATTGCTTCTAAGTCCTTATTAGAATATAATTCCCTTACATAGTTTACATCAAATACTAATTATTGTATTTCATTATGAAAAATTCTAATATTTATTAAACTTAAAATTGTTTTATAAGTAGAATTGAAATTTACTGCATATAATGCAATATCTTTTTATGACTATACAGTTTTTGTTCTTCTATGGCTTAGAGATATTCCAACCACAAAAAGAGTCTCAAATCTATTTCTCAGTTTCCGTGTTGTTCTGCATGTATATCTGAACAAATACACAAGGAAGTCTGAAAATCACTTACTTTTATTGAACACTCCAAAACTGTTGTATGTCTTTTGAATTCAGTTATTCGTTTTATGATTGATGTTATAAGAGAACGACTATGATTAGACTTTATTTGTTGGACTATTTATTATATTATTTAAAGAACTTTCCCAGAGAAGCAAAAGTAAAACCGCATTTCTAATCCCTGCACAGCGTTGCACAATTTTAATTAATTTAAGTTCACAATATTTTACTGAATCTCACAAAACCCTTACACCTTATGTAGGTTGACTCCTTTCGGTTCTCATAATCATCTTCCAAATACTGCCACTGGTCTCAGAGAGTGCTTGAGGGCAGCTCGGAAACAGAGATTGCTTTAAGCACAAGTAGGCCAAATCGCAGCGGGGTCATGAAGAATACTGTATGGTTTTCAAGTTAAGCCAATCATTTATTTAGAAACTTAAATTCGAAATTATATTATTATTATAAACTTGTATTTATATTTAAATATGTCCTTAATTTTGCTTGTTCTATTATAATACACTGATAGGTTGAATAAAAAAATCACTCCAATAATCCTTTCTATAAAAATATTTTTAATTCGGTAACGGTATACTTCTTCACTTATCCAACGAACATCTTCGTTAATCAGATCCTTCCGTTAAATTACAATCTGTGCAACGAGAAATGAATCTGTCACTGACGGAATATGGATTTATAAAATAATAAGTTTCAAATAAAAAAAATCATGCTAAAACTAAAACCTTTTGTTTGTTATATGATCAAACCAGCCAGAAATACATTTTCAGTTCAATATTACAGTACTGATACTGTGGAAAAGTCAAACACATTTCATTGAGCGACAAACTTCTGATAACTTCCTGAACAAAGTAAGAAAAGATAGTGAACTGCAATGTCAGTGACAGCCGGTCATGTCTCGCACGGTCGGATTGTAATAGCTGAATGGTTTCAGTTGCAGACAACGTTATCTTGTCTACCACGTAAAACACAAACGCGCGCGCGCACTCACACACAAACACACACATACACACGCACACACACACAATGCTACCCGTAGACAGCGCTTAGTGGAAAGTTATATTATCAGTTCCTCCATCAGACATTTCATGTCTGATCACGTGATCACGTGGAAGACAACGCGTAGACTGTAGTGGATTAAAAATGAAGATCAAATAAATAAAAATAGAAATACAATACGCCAGATATTGCTTTAGGCAGATATACGTATTGCAAAAATATAAAAGCACGTGGATACAAATATTTTTATCGATCCTTATATAAATATCCCTATTACAATTACTCTCCTTACAAAATTTACGAAAAGTCTTCATATTTTTCGCTACTCATGGCTACAAGATCCCCAAAACGGCCAAAACACACAGCAGGTTTTTGAGCACTATTACTACCGTAATGTAACTAACCGGGTCGGATTAACACATAACTTAGTGTATAAATTGAACTTAGTGTAAATTCTACCGTGATCATTACACAGACCAGTAGCTTAAAGATTAAACATTTTAGAATTGCTGAACTTTTTAAAGCAACTTTTAAGTCTTTTGAAATGTGAATCTGGACACATTATTTCTAATGAAAATTTACATTTCTTAAAAGAAGTTGTAATACAACACACTTGAATACTTGCGAAAAAATTTAAACAAACAAAAATTAAGAAAACTTATTAATAATGAAGACGAACCTATTCAAAATTCGATTATACTCTAATCGCAGATCATAAGAAAGTTAAATTGTAATTTAGATTTAAGTATATTATGCTAGCTAAAAATTTTTTCAAATTCTTTACCATTTGTTATTTTTGTAATTATTGTTTAGGAAAATTTAAATATTTATTCATTTGTAAAGTTGCATGATCACGTAATCCTCGATTCTGAAAGGCCTCGGAAAATAAAATTAATATTGGAAAATGTATTGTAATTCACTAGTGGTATTATATGAAAATATTTCCAGTGCTCCAAGAATGTTCATTTATCACCCAAGTTTGTATTTCATTTTTTTTGCCTTGACCCAAAGAACAAATCCCGAAAATGTTACAGTAGAGGTCATAAACAACAGGTATAACAAAGTCATTTATTTAAAAGTTTTGTAATGGTTCGTAAGGATGTAACATTGATAATTAAAAAGTGTATACAGTTATTTAATATACATAATCTATCGTCATAATATATAGTTTCACGATTCCTAATTATAACTTACTGCATCCATCCAAAATTAGTGCGATGTTGTCTAATATACTTTGTACAATGTTTTAAAGAATTTTCAAGTCTATTAACAATACTCATTTTATTAATTTAGGTATAAAGAAAATCTGCTTCTAATGAAATAAATGAAAAAAAAACAATTTTGTAATTAAACTGTAGGTGGTTTAGCTACTTGGTAAGGTTTCAAGATGTAGGGCTGTAAAATTTTTATGTAATATTTTTCCAATGGCAACCATTTAAGAATGGTATTGTCAAATAATTTCCTTGTCAAATAACTTTCAACGATTAAAACTTTTTAACTTCAATTTTCACGATGATCGGCTCAATAAAATCTACCTTTAATCCAACTGTGCAACAAATTTAGTTTTTTTTTTATTAGATGTAAGAAACCAAAAACAGAATTATCCACTGTAGTGCGTTAAAAATAAATGCCACTATTGGCATATTCAAAACACAATTAAATATAAGTTTTTCTACCGGAAGCGATGTTGGTCTGTATGATTTTTAATCATTGACAAGTTAAAACTTTATTGTAACTATGAGTTAGTCCTTTTACAGACATTTAATATATTTACAGAAAATTATCTGTAAATTTCCTGGTGTTCACTGTAAATTTACAGTGAATCAATTCTATTTTACATAACACTAAACAACTGAATGAATAAAATAATGACTTAATTGAAAGACTATCAATTGTTTGAGTCCAGCTCTTATATTAATGAGTGTTGCCCTATTCAGTCGCATGCTCCATTCATTTCTATACGAGTAATTAAAGTTTATTTATTGTTCAATGAATATAAGAGTACTCAATATGACTGATGTAGCTCTAATGACGTATATATGTACCATTCTTACTGCCATGTATTATGTTCTTTTCCTGTCCTTTAAAAAACTTCAATATACGCATATGTCCTAGTTAAGGGTATAACGAGGTGTACCTACTTCTTCCGTATTTTATGAATCAGATTTAATTAATGAATAGAATATGTAATAAAGTACCGTGCTTGAAGTTTACAGTTACGTACTTTTAATAATGCTGCTAATTACAGCAATATTGATATTTTTGTTTATACTAATATAGCAGGTCTTTAAATTAAGAAATAAGTATGCATTTCCTAAAAAAATAACCTCGTTTGATCTTAAAGAGTCTTTTTTATGTTCAACTCTTTAGTGTTTCCTAATTTTCTTAAAGTAATCAAAATAACAATTCGCTTATTTGCCTTCAATGGAAGCGTTACCACCTCCCGAAAACCCAAATTGCCTATAATATACCTGGAGCGTTTGAAAGAGAGCAAGAGGATGTAATGGTGATGCTCTAGAATTGGTACAATTACCTAAACGTTTACAGCACAATTGAGGTCATCCTCGAACCTCAAATTACCTCACATATGATATTTTGTCCCAGAGGTTACTACACTCACTACGTGTCTCGCAATCCACACATCACATTAGCCGGCGTGTATTGAGATGGCCTAGGACTGATGTGTGTTATATCGCTCACTGCACGTTCCTAGGTTTAGACACAAGGTTATGCTATGGGCATTGAAATTTATTGCCTTTTCTGTGAAACCTTGATGCCAATGACTGTTGATTTACGTGAACCGGCCACATTTCGAAATGAAAGCTAATACAGCAAATATATGTAGAGCCCGGAGTATGGCCTCAACGTCGGTTAGCACTAACGAGCAATCCAACTCGGCCAACTGTTGCACTTTTTGTGGGTTCCAACACTCAACTGCTCTTAATCTATACAATTCACTAAGTATTGCGATCCCACTTTCTTTTGTTATTTCGTTTCCTGATTTCTTTTCAGAGTACTGTTAATCTGAAAAGAATATATACACACGTTTGGCCTAATAAAACTAAAAATTAGTATAATCATAAAAAATCATAGTTTTTTATATTTTAATTTTCTGTAAGTTTTTTGTTTCAAATGTGGAAATAATAATGCCATATCCTCAATCTTTACATAGCTCGATATACTTAAATGTTTGTAATACATAAATATTAATCTCGCAGCGACAAATCCTTTAGATAGTTGTTATTTTGGAAATTTATTCAATAAGAGGAATGACTGTAGTAGTATTTAACAGATCCTCATCATTTTAACAACCTTTTAGAAACGAATTGTTATAAAAATACAGTATATTGTAATATGTTATTGTTAAAAATAGTTTTAATTTTGTTTGACATTTTGAATATGTGTTGTCAGGTGTTTCTCCTTAGTGCTTTTTTTCTATTTTTATAAATTATTACGTTTTATAATTGTATACTTCCAATCGTTACATACTACAACACTTTAGCGATCTGTAGGGTCATGTTTTAGATGACGATTTGTCGGTTACTGAAGGCTTGACTTAAAACCATTTATTTATGCATTTGTTATGTTTTATGCATTTTTTTATTACTATCGTAAGAGGGTGCACCCATCGTTTCGTGCTACACACAAATGCTTCCATCCTATTCTAAGATATAATCATAAAAAAATAAAAATATATATCAAATAAGTTCTTTTATAGTTTGCATTCTTAAAATTATCATTGGTCTTTTGTAATCGCATGTAACCATTTTTAGGTTATAAATTATATATTTGTATTTCCAAAACTCCTAATATCTTTATTAAGTCTTCAAAGGACACATTAAATACTTTGCAGTTGTTGGCAACTGACAAAAATCAATAGTAGCTTGTTTAATATTAAAGAACGTTTCTGATTTGAAGATCCAACCTGAAACTCTTGGATCTTCAAGAAACTGTGTAAAGTTCGTCAATCCTAATGTAAATATGAACCTTCGATGGAAGGATAGCCTCTCATGAATACTCTTAAAGTGTATCTGCAAGGAGCAGGATAAGATGAGAGCCCTAGCCGAGACCAGACACGTCCTTGCTGAATGTTGATACGCTCCACCCCGCCTCACTGTTTGTATTTTAGGTTATAGCAGGAGGGAGTGAGAGGGGGAGGGGATTTGCTTTTCAATCTCCTTCTGACGACATCACTTGAATCCAAAGTTGTCATATATATTTACTTACTTCCGACTAGTCCCTCCCAAGTTCGTAAATAATGTTGTGCACTTACTAAATTGAATGCTGCATCTAGTGTATGTATCGTTAGACACGTAGCTGTCGTTTTATAAGAATCCATAAGGATTTGTGATAAATTTAACGATCAACTGAAACTCTAAGAAATCATATAATGTAAAGGTATGGAATAGTTTTCCCAAGACGTGTAGTGACTGACATTTTTAATTAAGTTTTTTGTTAAGAATTTATTTCGTGTTGTGACTTGTGAGATGTAATAAATGTTTATTAAGGACAGATTCTGTCCGTCTTTATGTACGTATATGCCATAACGCCTGTTAAAAAGCGTCCTAGAGACTTGAGATTTGATACATGTGATCTTCTTAGTCTAAGGAAGAACTGTACTGACCTTAGGGTGAAAAGGGCAAAGGGGTGTCTGTTCATCTACCTAACCAGTGAGATATAAGGTTTTTTAACACGTATAGTTCGGTCCTTCTATACTTCGTCGAATAGATTTTTTTATACCGAATTGTGTACTTTAATTGCTAATAAAATATGTTGTTATGTTTTTTAGCATTTGTGTCAACCTTTTTATATTCATAAATAGTTTTCCGTGTATAACAATAGCGCAAGTTCTGTATATTTTCCAGGAAATTATAGAGAAACAAATGATTATTTTAAACTCATATGTTATATATAAGAAATATTTTCATATATAGAATTCTAATAATATAATCAGTATAATATAATGAGTAATTACCTTCCTCATGTCCTGTGCTGGTAAATACAAACATCAGGAGTAATAATTAACTCACGGTTAATTATGATTATTAAGATTTAATATAAAGTACATAAAATACATGTCATCTATGAATTAATACGTTAATACGGCTGACAATTATTTTTAGCAGATTTATGTACATTTGCTGATCCTAGCTGTGTAAATTATCAACCGTAAACTCCACTATAGGAAAGGCCAGTATAACTGAAATCTATTCTCGTAAAATTAATCACATAAGCAGTATTAAAAAATTAAACTATCCTGTGTTTACATTATGTCCTATAAATGTTTAGTTTTTGTTTAAAAAATCTAAATTTACATAACAAGGAATAACGTAAAAACTTGGATTGTAATATGTTTTAATAACACATATCTTCAGGCTAAAGATTTTGTTGCCTGAACGTTAGCCAAGCCTATCACGAGTAGCTGGAAAACTGTATTTCTATGTAACACACGATATTTTAAGAACGAACTGATCTATGTACTTGAAATTTATATATGAACATTATTTCTATGAAATAAACATCAAATAAATAAACATCAAGTGCAATGGTGCATGTCACTCTGTGTGATTTGGCTCAACCTTAACGTACATTTTCATATAATCTTATAGTTAAGTATGATGGCATTTTTGCATGCAACCTCAGCAAAGCGTGTTACACGATATATGGTGCGCCGTTTTTCTAACTTATTTTAAATTTTCAGTCGATTGATGACTTTATATTTAAAATTTATTACACAAATATAGATTAAAACGACCCAAATATACAAATCTTTTTGGTTTTAAACTGCTAAAACAATAAAATAAATAAAATCATACAATTCACTTTACTTTTTCAATTACATGTACGGAGAATTGACATAAGAACCACTATCAGCCAACATGAATGAATTATCGTTAGTTTTCCAATTCATCAGGTCCTATTAAATAAGATATTAAATATTTATATAAGTTTTTTTAGGTTGATGGATATTTATACACATTTATACATAATATTTGTAACAACCATCTTGAAACTAGTGGGCAAATGTCTAGAGATGGTAATGGAAGTATGTTGCATTCACCATAAATCTTCGGTGACCTGGCTTTTAGAACAAGTCTTGAATAATTCAATATATAAATATAAAAATGATCAAAATCTTTTCTTGGACAGATAAACCTTGTATAAAAATACTTTTAAGGTTTATACAAGGTATATATGTATTATACCTTGAATACATAACTTTCTCCTTTACTAAAACATATGAATTGTAAACTCTTAAATTAGTATTGACTAAGCTAATCTGAAAAAAATGCGAAGTAACAATACATATATGCGTATTCCATTTTACTTAATATTATCATTGCTTTGAAGAAGATATAATTTTTAATATGTTTTGCCTTTATTTCCGTTACTACAGTTAATATGTTTAGTGAAAGTAACACAATTCTATAGTATTAGGCAATAAAAAAGTCACGCGATTAGTCTCGTTGAATTGTATTCGATCGTTTATGTATCCTACGAATCAACACTTTACAACACTAACAAGTTTTTTTTTCTCCAAGTGAGGCTGTAAACAAAAGTTTATCGCGGTGTAATAGGTGGAAGTGGGGAAAGGTCCGGGCCGGACCGGATCTGATGGACCACATCGATAAACGGTCGATAATAGCGCAGGTCAATCACCGTAATTTGATCGTTTTGCAAAGTATAATTAGGCTAAGCAAACTAAGTATAAGGTCGCAGGATTGGCAAGGGTCCATGATTGGTGAGACTTGCCACACCTGCACCTAGAACTTGACGTGTCGAGAGTGGTACTGACAGTACAGTTACGTAAGGTGTATCTGGTCAGAGACATTATTTTCACTAAAGCAATAATTATAAGTTGTAATTGTAAAAGATTAAGTTAATCAGACTCGTATGTCACGTAATATATATGGGATGTACATAGGCAATTGAAGGGATTGTAAACAATTCCCCAATATTTTTTTGTTTTATTTTGTGACAATTTAAGGAGTTGTTAGACCCTTATTATACAGGGTGTTTCAGAACTCTTGTCGGATTCATAGTGGATTGTTCTTATGGCTTTGGTTAACTAATATTTAACCATAATTAGATGATTTTTAGTATTCTTGTCCGTATGTATGAATGTTTTATTGGAACACATTTTTATTTAAAAGCCTGATACTAACCCAATTTTTAAACTGGATTTTAATACTAATATTATGTATTTTGAAAATTTATAATGAAAAATTAAACATCTATTCAATTTAAGATGACGGCCTTTGATTTAAAATAATTAATTACAGAAGCATTTAGAAAATATTTCACTTGAACAACTGTTGTTAGCTAATCTTATTAAAGCTCCAAAGATACATCGCTTAATTAAATCGAATAAAAAATAACCAAAATATTTAAACTTTAGTGAAGGTAGCATCCACAGTCCGTAGTTATTCGAACCAAGTCGCAGCGCAATAGTTAAAATCATGTAGTTAGCAAAATAATTATGAACTAGTGGCAGTATTCATATTTTCCAAGGAATATGTTTGTTTCAAACCACCGGTGTGTATTTATTTTCATACAAAATACCTTGAATTCTTTATCGGTTATTATTGAATAGCGTTATTTTTTGTGTTATTACTACTGATTTGTTTTATGATTAGAATCAGACTTATTAAAAACGGAATATAAATATTTTAATATGTAAAAACAGTTTACTTTATCAGACTGATTATTCAACGATATTATTATAAAATAAATGTAAAAATATTTAGTTCTGAACACAAACTGTTTGAAAGACGTTGATAAACTATGGATGAATCCCTAGTTTTCTAATATTTTCATTTCTAAACGCATTACCATAAAAATAACAGTTTACATTTAAGAACGCCAAGGAAGAAGAGGCGCAACAAAGCTTCATAATCAGCCATTAAAACTTGAGAAAATCCTCAATTTAATCTCTAATTAGCAATGTTATAAGCAGCTTATAATGAGTCTGATAAAACTCGAGTTGTTGATCCGAAGAGGATTATTGCCCATCTTTATAATACTTCACAAATTATTCAGTATACTTTAGAAATAAAAACTATTTATTATTATAAGTTTTATGCGGTTGCAGACGATTTTCTTTAGCCACACGCTTAAAGACGTAAATTGAACGTTCCTAAAAACGAGCGTTCTTTTTATTGAATTCCCAGAACTGTGGGAATTTCACAGAATTTTTTAACACTGAAATTCTAATAGAGATAAAAATACTCGTATATCGTAACCTACGATTTGATTTCAAGTTATTTCTTGCTCTTGGATGGTATAAGATAGAGAACACCACTGCATGTGGCCCTATACACATAAATAAAACAAATAAATTAAATTTTAATTATAACACGTTAAAATGTTATATTAATTTCACCACTTTGTGTAAATGTAATTATTTCTTTCTTTTATTATCTTTATTATTTTTTGTTTTATTCTTAGATAATATTTATTTAATGTTTTAAATTTTACATTGCAACAGGTTAAGTGTAAGAAAAGGGCCATGCGGCCCTAACTTTGCCTGTAAAAATAAAGAATTTTTCATTTCATTTTTTTTTTTTTTCATTTATACACGCTAAGTCAAGGTTACATGCAACATTTCAAGTCTATAATTCATTTCATATTCAGATGTCCTGCAGACAAGGAGGTGGAGAGCAGATCGTACAGAAATAATTGTTTACATCCTTCCGAAAAACATAAGAAAAATTGTGCCGGTCAGCCTACTAATTTATCGCCTTCAATGTCGCTCACCCAAATATTATCTATGAACATGCATCATTATAGAACTTTGTACATATTTTAAGTCAGATGATAACATTCTCGATATATTTTTTGGATTTGAACCTGCATGTTTAACTATGTCACATGTAAAAAAGCATATGACTAAAGTCAGTTTTCTAACAAGTTTATTTATGCTGGTTTTTCTCTTTGGAATCATGGTAACCCATAAGACTAATATAAAGGTATTCGATAACGCTCAGACAAATTCAATGAAGTGATCATCAAACTCGACGTAGCTCATATATAAGTGGAATTCACTTTGAAGTCTATGGTTCAGTTTATTCTCGAGATATCGTGTGAATATAAATAAATAAAAACGAAATATCTAATGTCCCCCTTCGCTAACGCTCAATCATAAAGATTTAACTAGCTGTTCGTATTCAGATCGCCCAAATAAATTTAATGCTTCTCACTTTAAATTTGAAGTACTCCACTTATTCATCGTACTGTTAATTTGGCAATCTTACCAGATATTCACAACCTGCATTTTTCAAATTTCCTCATATAAAATTGATTTTTTCTCTCTTCACATCGATTTTAATTTGTACGCTATCATGAGTCACCTCCTCACAAAGGTCGAGAAATTGCTACAAGTTATTAGCAGTCTGCTTGTGGAAAAGACAAACAGCGGGCTTGAAACTGGAAAATTTTCAGGGAGGAATCTCATAGAAAGGTCATTAGAGGTTGGCGGAATTCCCAGTGGTGATATTCCCAGAAGTTCGTGTAGGCTGAGAAGTGAAAAAATTGCAATTATTCCATGGAACGAGCACTCCATTTAGTGCTCTTATTGGACAGTACATCCCATAGACGAAGATCACTCTTGCATACTATGTAGTGTCGATGTATTGCCCAACAATCACAACTCCTTAATGAAGGAAGGAGGGCTAGAAGTCAATGCCCCATGTGAGGGAGCACAGAAAGTCAGCAGTAACTATACCGCCGTGCCGCGCCGTTCTAGAGTGAGTGCCTACTCTGTAGTGTCGATGTATTGCTCAACATTCACAACTCCTCAAGAATAATCGGCACAAATTGCGGCGAAAGGGAAAGGAGATTGCAAAAAGAGTCTAATAAACACAGTTGTGAAACGTCTAGGTGAATATTAATAATTTGAGACGAGGTCCTGAGCATAACAAACGTGTCCACAGCGTGTGTGGAGTGTCGAGTGTGGGCGTGTTGTTATGATTCGTGAGTGTCGAGACCTTGTCTTGTTAGTGTTATTGTTTTAATGTCTATATGTTTATTAAACACGTGACATACACTTCTATGTCTTCTCTCTTTCACTTTCTCTTCTTGTCCTTGTGCAATGGAAGTAACATCGATATGTGTATATGGGGCATCGACATATTCATAATGTCAAGGACCTTCAATGAAGCTCGATAAGCACGCCTCGTTTTGACGGAATCCAATTAAATACCAATTATCACTGAGTGAACTTGATTGACAGCTAACTTTTTAGACCAATTGGTAGTGGACAGGTTGGCTGAGCTCCAGAGGACAGGATATGGATATACCAAGTATTGAGGGCAATAGAGGAGTAAAGGTCATAGACCACAGGCTGACTATTTTGTACCGAACATTTACCTGAATTTGTACCGAAATCGGTCAAAATTCAATGCAAATTGTGCTGCCGCTGTCACCGCTGAGATTGATTGAGACAGTGAAATAGAATGTATGAGGTCAATAATGCTGACATTTTATTACTGGTCTTTATGACAATCTATCATTTTTGTAATGTTTAATGAACAATACCCACTAGTTTTCAATTACGAGAAATGAGAGAGAAATTACGTCATTATTACTAACAAAAGGAGGCAAAAATGCTAAAAAATAATGGAAAACAAGGTCTAACAAAGATTGGTTTGTGGCTGATAGTACTCATGGTATTAAACAAAAAGAGTTAATGTAAACATGAGTCGACAAATATTATGTTTTTAAGCCTCAAATTTGTATTTTGTATAAACAACAAAGCGACTTATACGAAACTTTGCACATAGGTTACGACAAATAAGGAAAAAACTAAAAGAAATGACTGTGTGATTTACTTCAATACTAACAAAATTGCGCCTGTTAAAAATGTTATTTATTTATTTAATTAACAACACACTGGAACAAGACACAAATCGACACGAAAAACTCACTTACACAGCTCACGTTAAAGAGAGATGAAAATGAAGCAACAAACGTCATTAAGCAAAGAGCTCAACACAAAGGGTTGCATTTTTACAAAGAGATAGGAGACAAAGAGGCGACTAAACTGTTTGTTCTAACGCTTTCAGTTTAAGTTATTAAGTTTATCTAAACCACGGTTGTTGTTTTGACTCTTTAATTACATTGTGAGATCATTTACACTAAAATGAGTAATCATTATAAAACAAATAACGTTAGAAGAAACAGAAAATATAGATGCAATTAGAATATTTAGAAGATTGGATGTAATTATGATGTCCTTTATATACTCATGAATCTATGATGTGATAAAATAAACAATTATTTATGCAATTTTAGGACTTTTAAAACTAAAAAGCGTGTAAATTTGAATAAAAAAGTCACGAGCATAGTAGTAAATATATTAATATAATAAAATAATTAATATAAATATTATTAATAAATCTACACTCTGTTGTAACGCTATATGAGAGGGTAGATTTAAATTATATTAAATATTATTTATTTAAATACAATATTAATTTAAGTAATTGTTTAAATAATTCGCTAATATTCTTTATCAATAAAGTAATTATTAAAAATTAATGGTAATTCCAACTTACTATTTAAAAAAAATTATGGTTGCCTGTAAAGTCGGTTTTACGGGCGAAGATTTTACGTGACAACGTCTTTTTCTCGGTAGAATATTTATTGATATGAATATTATTAAATTGCACAATAGGAACAAGGAATTGAATGAAAATAAGAATTGCACAAATTTTAACTATAGAAATATATTTTGTTTACTAAAACATTGTTCATAATTTGAAATTAATTAAAATTTGTTATTGTAAATGGTAAAGTTGAATAAAACATTTACTAAAATTGGAATTTGAAATTCTTGCTAAACACAGTTAAATTCTAACTCCGCGCGTGATGATTGGTCGGTTTAGTTCGTTTGTTTGGTCGCACTGTTATGACAGGTTAGAGGTTATAATTTGTTATTTTAAATGTTTGACTAGCAATACGCGCTGTTTCTTCTCAATCGACTGAATTACGATTGATTGCAGAGTGATTTAAACTAATAATTTACTTAACACTATCAACATTTGTCAATAGTATGACATAACCTATAAACTCAGTTTCTCAACTTTTGTGTCAATCTAACAATTAATCAATCAATTATAGTTTACGATAATGAAATATCAGTGTACAATTATTTACCTTTATTGTTGTAGTTGTTGTAAATGACGAATCTAAGCACCACATTTTCACGAATAAACATAGTTATCTGCTTTATCCCGTGCGGCGGACCCACAGTTATCTGCTTTATCCCGTGCGGATCCCGTGCGGCGGACCCACTGGACGGGCATCGTAACGTTACCGGGCGCTACACTTTTTCATGAGTTACTCCGAGCCGCAACCTAATTTAAGACGTTGTCACGTCAAAAATTTGTTTTAATTTATAATTTAATTTAACTTTTAAGTAATTTGCAAATCAATGAAAAACAAAACATGCAACAAGTACTTTTAGTAGTAACGATAGATATTGACAAAAATTATAGTTTCATCAGCTAATTTGCAATTACTACAGGTTTTTTTACTTTAAAATGCAAGACTTGGATTTAAAATTACGAAATATATTTTAAACCTAATAGACATATATTATCTTTTATTGTTACTAACACTGACTACAGCAAGTTATATAAATAAATCTGTATTGGTTCCTTCTATTTATTCAAATAAAAAAACCATTATTACTAAGCAGCGTTTTACTCTCTTTAGCAAATTTTTGGAAACCTTCCTCAAAGAGCTCTTTCACGAGTCAATTGCCATTTATTGATTTGTGCTTGCGTAGTTTTAAGTGTTTTACGCTTGATGAAAAGCGAGTAATAGATATATTCAATGGGTCAGGATAAAATCTCCGATAAGTTTAACTACTGATGATGCAAGTAAAAAATTCGCGATCTAAAAACCCGCATTTAAAAAATGTACAGTCGTCTCCCACTCAAAAGTTACAATTGCTCTAAGTTCGTTTCAATGAAGAATTTTATAATAAATTTATTTACCTCAACTTCTGAAAGAGATAATTCATCCTACTCTCTAAAAAGTTTTCTGCCTGAGTATTGCATATGTTATTTTATTCTTGCAATAAATGTCTGTAACATCTATCAATCTGAAAATTTGTAAAACGAGCGTTGAAATAAAGCAATAGTTTTTTATCACAATCATAAACTGCATGAAACAGAGGACTACTGCCTCCCTGGACTCCCCACTGTTTGAAGATCAAAGACATATCCTTAACTGGACGGACGAAAAAATCTCATGAAGGGATATATGCACCATTATTGCACTAAATATTTCCTATGTAGATGTGAAGTTTCTTGCAACATTATAAATCTATAGGTCAGTTCGTTTTCGAGGTCTTGTGCGGAAATACATCATAAATCAAATATATCCAGCCCTTCGAGTAGTACACTTCGCTAACGCACAGCCAAATCCCATAGTTAGACATGTTTCGCCATCCATGTAAAAGAGGACTTTTTTCCGGACATTTGTTTATAGTTCAGTGATTTTAAAAATCATTAACATAACGTTTCGATATCTGCCATCTGATATCTTCCTCAGGTGAATAACTAACCTAAGACAACTACAATCTGGGTTAAAATAAACAAATCATGAGCGCTGTTCCAAAAGAAAATTAGGAATCACAACAACCATGTTGTATGTCAACTCCATACACACTATATCTAAAGATTATAAATAAACACACGCCAACGACGTAGTGTATCACAGTTGTACATTCTTGATTACTAAACAACCGCGGTAGCAGGGACAAACCTGTACGAAACCAAACATTTAGTAATAATGGAGTCGACCATTAGCGGTTAATGGAGACAGGACATTCGGTTAAGCGAAGCAGCAATGTTTGGCGAGAGCTGGTTCTCGTGTATGATGGGCGTCATCCTCAACGTGTGTGTAATTGACGTGCTTGTCTTCCATGAAAAGCAGCTGAGTGCAAAGTACAGTGGCTAAACTATATTCGCTCAAATTCCTCATGCATTTAAATATTTCTGTTCTTTTGTGTTTAGGATTTTTTATTTTTTTCCGCTCCTTGTTTTTTAATGTTTCATGATTGTTTCAACTTCATTACAACAAAAAAGTATGTAACATGAGGCAACTAAGTTTTCCAAGCAGTTTCAACTTTCTCCACCATCTTCGCTCCGAACAATGACGATACCTCGTCAATTTACATTCGAGCAGTCTAACTGATCTACCCGTTTAAGATGATTTGGCGAATCAAACTGTATTTTAAAGTAAATCTATAAAAATAAGAGTATTAATTTATGCAAATCTTTAATTAAAATCCTGTAACTGTGGGTAAAATGAATAAATAAAGCATTAGTAAAGTGGACCTAATAAATTTTTAATCTTTCTTTTTTTATCCGAATGCAATAGAATAAATCATGTGTATCCGATCAAAAATAAGTTCAGAACGACGGTTTACAAATTAACATGATTATACAGGACTAAAATTAATATCATCCAGGATTTTGATCTTTTGACCAACCATCTATGTTATTAGTACTTAAGAATATTTAAAAGAACGAAACTACTATATCGCAGGATAAGTTAATAAGTACAATTTTTTTTAAACCAATTTAAAAAAATAAATTCATTACTGCAGTTTGCATCTACTGAAATGGCATATGACAGTGTATACTATGTGTACTAAAATGTTTATTCTGTCTTGTTCGCGTTGTGATCATGGGTTTTCATAGCACCAATATATTTAATTAGTAATTTAATTGGTACTTTACTGATCTTAATCTTTTGACCCCAACAAAGGAGCGTCTTCTTAGGCAAATACAGACACGGAAAATGGTACGATTTTAAGAAGATGCTATCGGTCCTTAATAATTGTGAGCTCCGTCCTTTGGAAGATCTGAACACTGATCACGTTGTGAAACAAAAACATCTGTTGAGAATTCCAATAAAAACTTAGAGCAAACATGAGTTAATGTTGTACTTGTTGAGTTAATGTGTAAGAAATCATTTCAATCGCAACGGTACCTTTTAATGTGATTCAAATTATTTTAGACTTTGTTTGTTATGGTAGGCAGTGACGCGATTGGTCGGTAGCAATGTCGCGCCGCGCTGGTTGTGGAGCTCGTCACATACCTAACCACTCCGATTGGCATTCACATTGACCTGGGGGTGGCGGGGCACCAGGACTGTGCCACTTGCACAACCGCTTGTCCTTGAGCTCCAGCCCCCGATATTCCGAAAAGTGAAAGATGCAGGACGAGTGTCGCCATCTTGCAACGGTTGTTGAACCGTGGTCAAGGTTAGGTTATGTTACCTTATCTGATCACGTGTCTGTGCGCCTACTACACGCATAGCCAATCGGGAGCTTTATCGGACTATGGTTTCTGCGCATGCCTAATGCGTGTTGGCCTACTGACGCATGTTTACTTGTCCTAGTAATAGATTTAACCTTGAAAACTATTGTTTAAACATTATTATTTATGGGATAGGTAATTTTAACACCTTGAGTGCCAACTTCTAACACTACTTAACAATATTTAAGTGTTTACCTCACAGTGTACATGAAATTCTGGCAGTACAAGGGTTAAATTAGGATAAGACAATATAGATTTTTATCAAATTACTAACTGTTAATTATACATTTGTAACTCAGATTTTAAAAGGGATAAATCACTGAATTGTTTGAAGGACGGATTTCTATACTTAAATGGTTTAAATTGTTTTCTTTACATATCTTGAAATAATACTTTTATTACAAAAGTAATAATACGATAGACGAAGTGTAATGTAGCAAGTGTCGCTGAAGTTTCATACTGAAACTCGATATATCTTATTTTGTTTTCGAAGTTGCAAACTGCAGACAGACAAACAGACCAAAAAGGAATTTTGCCAGCTACCAGTGTTATAGCAAAATATGCGTAACTTCAAGTTTATAGCTTAATTTTTTCTCTATATATCCTGCGGACAGTTAAATTTCGCTGATCCTCAGTCAAGCCCCATGGAAGTCTAAGTATCTCCATCGAGAAATGGAGATCGTACAAAATTTAAATCTTAAGCTTAAGCTCATTTTTTTTCTTGTTGTATCTTGCGGAAGACAGGACATATAAACAGTCAGAGTATGAATTGTAACAGATTTCCTCCCATAGCTCAATCGTTCTCGAGGTATCTTGTGGAAAGTTAGGCTTCACAGATGCTCAGCCAATACCATTGACGAACGTGCATCATTATCGAACTTAATGAAGAAATAATTTTTCATGCCGTATTTCATGCCAATAACTCATTTATTCCTCGATATATACTGAAGATGGAATATAAGATAGAAGAGAAATTTTTCCAGACCCTTGAGTTATAGAAACTTACACCTGAGCTGAGATTAAAATTTCATTGGTATTGCTTCCAAAGTATTAAAATAGTGTTCGGCACAAATATAGAAAATAATTTTTTAATAATTTGGCAACATATGAGCTAAACTGAATTAGGACTATATTAAATCAACACATATGAGGTTGTGATAAACTAAGTGTCAAAATAGTTTAAAGTGTTACTATACTTCAATTTAAATGGATTTTTTTCTTCAATGAATATATTAAGTCTATGTGGTGTACAAAAGAACTACGAACTATGCATGATTGTCACCTAGGTGTTAAGTGTAGTACTTGTGTTAAGTATTATGGATGGAACTGGAGTATCCAAGTGTACTAGAAAATCGATTATCTAACTTTTAAGATTCAAACTTTGCCAAAATATTGCCATAATCTTGAAATGTGTCGGCTTCGCTGTGAATAACCATAATGGCAATTCAATAACTTGTCTTTTTTGGGTAAAATCATTTAGCTTTGGTTAAATTCAGGACTGCTATGAGAAATTTATCAAATGATTTGTGCAAGACAGCTAAATTAATTTTAAGATAAAACAGCAATCATTAGACCTGTAAAGGGTTCGTCGATCTAAAAAGTATTGGAGTGTGTAATACAAATTAAAATGGGTTAGGGTTATTTATACCAGCAGTTTAATGCCCTCTCTTTCCCTACAAAAATAAGTTTTAAATCATTAATCTAGAGCTCTTACATATTTTTTTACAACGATCAATAAAATGTAATTTTTCAATTCTTAACACAGCACTGTGATATATCTAAACCTAGGTCACTTTTTTAATAACCAACATTTTATTATATTTAGAAACGGTTTAAGGCGTCGAACTTTGAGTTTAAGTTACAAATAGTGCAGATATAAACTCTGTCTGTCACCATTGCATTTGTTATCACTACCGGTGACCTTGTAGACTCTCCTCCTTATTCTTTTTGATAAGATTCTTGCACAGGCCAATGGCAAATGGGGTGAAAAATACGAGTAGGTTTAAAAATGGAATCGGCCTCTTCTGTTAAAAACGGAACTCTGAAAACATGATTCAATTTAACATTAAATTTACACTCTTTACAAATATTTAAACTTTACCTAATAACATGTAAAGTTCAATTAATTTTCCAACATTAGATTATATCTACAAACATATCTGCCAAATAAGAAGCACGGAGAACAACATAAAACGTTTAAAACGGTTTCATTTACAGCGTCATTAACGGGAGAGTATCAAAACAGAAACCGATACTCCACTAATTGGAATTTACTCGCAACGCTTTCGATAAAGTAAAGTGGGCCGAAGTAATACAGTGTAGTAAAGTGAGTGTATTTATTACTTTCTCGCCATTCTGTTATCTTAATTAACCTTGACATCTGTCAATGAGTGATTGGGTGTCGGTGGCTGTCGCACCTACGTACGCACTACTCGTACATATATGTAGGCGAAAGTAGAGAGGGGAAATATTTTGTATTTTGTGGGGCGATTGTGAGGTAATACAGCTGTTACTCAGCTACCGAGTGTTTTGGTGTTGTATCAGTAATATAACTTTCAAAATATAGCACAAACTTGTCAACTGTACACCATAAGTTTCACAGTTCCATGCTAGTATTTATGTTTGCATTGCATTGATCGTAATTCAGCTCTCGTAAACACGTTAACTGCTGCAGACGTCATAATGAGTGACGTCATACAAAGTTATGAGTAGTTAGGATCATTCAGTAGTGTTAAGCGTGAGTGTTTAGGTTTCACTGAGTTGGTAGATACATTCCAACCGCGTTGTTTCGAAATTCATTTCTGGTAGACATCCCCCCCCCCCCTACTACAACAGACACAAAATAAACGAGATAAAATAGTCGAAAGCAGATTAAAAGAACAAATTAAAAAACAAATCTTTATTAAACGCTCTACGAGGCCAACATTATTCAAAATTGCAGTCTGATATTTCAACAGTTATGTTTACCTATATCTTTATGTATATCTTCAATGCCCATCTTCAACTAATGTTTTGAACTATTGGTTTGATTTGAAACCGATATCTGTTACTAGGATGTCGTTTTTTTTTTTTTTTTTTTTTTTTTTTTCAAGTATTTACTGATCGATAAAACCAATTACTTAATTAGAATAGATTTTTTTCCTAAAAATACTGCCAATCTTGGTTATTTGTAAAATAGTGATAAAATTTATTTTTAGCTAAAGACTAATTTTGTTAAAAAATTAAGTATTTTTTCCTACCAGTTTACAAATTTTATGTTTTTAAATTCAAAAGTAAGATATTAATACACACCTATGTAAGGGTTTCTCAGGAGAAGGAGAAATCAAAAACCTTACAATTATAATTTCCATATTTTGTGAATTATCAATAAAAACAAAATTTACCACCGTAAATCACACTCCTACATGTATATATATATGCACATGTAATATTTTTGCACAAGTACAATTATATATATACAGTGTAATATAATTGTACTTGTGCAAAAATAGTTATGTGTCATAGCAGCGGAAATGAAGGAATGCCTTTCTCGTTGATAGCTTAAATGTTCCCATCCCTTTATTAAAATAAATTATTTTTCTATTTCCGATTATTATTACGCTGTAATGTTTCAAATTTGTTGTGCAGCTTCTGCAATAGTACATCAGCTCTATTCAACTAAAGATGATCATATATTTATATAATTTTCGCTTAGTGAAGACAAAGCCCCTCTGTTTCAACTAAATTAACAAAGGATTTCAACTTATTTAGATATGTGCAGACGCAAATAATGAAACTGCAGCAACGCCGGAGACTGGACCATTAAAACTTTCTAGTCATTAAACAACTGAGTAGCGTCAAAAAGTGACTCGACGTCCAACACGCTGAAATGTTGACAGAGCAACTTTTCCAAAAGACAAATAATGTACTTCTCTCCGCGATGACAGATGAAAAGCGCCCCGTCTGCCGTTTATAGATTTTAATAGTGAGGAATTTTCCTATGGATTGTGTAAAATTATTTAGTACACTAAAGTTACATTCTACTATATTAAACATTTTAGAAATGCTTTTTAAGTTACTACTGACAAATTTGAATCATAATAAAGTTTATACTTCACATATACGATCACAAATTGTACTTGATCGACAAAGTTAATAAGTCTGTACGACTTATTTAATCAACTATAATGTACAGTGATTATAATACTGGACATAACCGTATATGAATTATTCATATATCAAAACTGTAGTACAACGTAAATACTGTTATATATCAAATACAATACGTTAATGTTAGTCATTAAATTGTCCTTCAAATTTTTCAATCATTTTACAACACGTGAAATAAGATAACTAAGATTTGGAAAAACAATGTTTATTTTAGTATCAAAATAAAACACTTTACTGGCTGGATTACTTTTTCATTCTTCATGCAAAATACGGCAGAATATTTCTATGAAATTTCTGAGGTACACAAAAAAAGATTTTTACTCTCTCTCTACTCGTATTTCTCTCTTTTTCCTCCTTCCCTTTCCACCACGAACCCTCATACGAGTACTTTCATACTTGACCCCTCCCAATCTGCCCTACCATGAGCCCCTCTTATCTATCGTATAATTTTCAGTTACATATCCTCAGTATTACATCACTTTTTTATTTAAGAGGATTACTAAAATATTCCATTTTTTTCTACACAGCGGTCTGCACGATATTAAAAAAACACCGCATTATTTACAGTTTCTCTTTAATGGACTACATATTCCTATTGTGTTAAATACAAAAATTTACATGTAGCTCAAAATTTAGTACAAAAAGTTTGCATGTTTATATATTAACAACTTGATAAGTAAATAAATATGGCATGGTACTATCGGAAGTTCGCGATCTATTTTTTTTCTAATTCCGAGTAAAAAGTGCTAGAACCTTTGTACAAAAATTCAGTTATTACATTCAAATTTGATTTTAATTGAACTCTAGATTTGACAATTTCACTTTATAATTCCGTATTCATACGGCATTTTTTATTCCATGTCTTTCAATATACAGTTAATTAGAATAATGAAAACGCCAGACATCAGTTTTACAGAAAAAAAACAATGAAGAATACGATCATTAAAACAATAAAAATAGTATTAAAACTTAATAAACTTTCTTTAGAACACGCCCACTTTGCTAACATACATACATCCTATTATTTTAAGAAATAATACGAACTTTATTTGCTTATGAAATGTGTGAACAATTATGATTTAATACTCCAAATTCTTCGCTGTCGCTCAGTCAATAACTGAAATCATTTTGAATAATGACATATTTATATTGTCACTAACATATTTCCTTAAAGTTTCTATTAACTTAATACATTTAGTTAATTACCTTTGTTTATGCTGTGGAATAACGTGGTAAAAGCAATGAGAATATATTGAAGGCAAGTCCCGTAGATTTTAAGCATTCATTTTAACGATAAATTAGCTACTGTAAAACATAAATAAATACGTGAGTAGTAATTTTTATTTACTCACTATTATCTTGTTTAAATGTAATTGAATTTTATTCAATAATTATGAAGGATAATTTTATATTACAAATTACAGTCCATGGAACATCTAAAGTATTTCTCCTTTTTTACAATTCACGTAACATTAGTACACACTTATTGCCACAAAACTGAATAGCGAAATAAAGTACTCCACACATTGCAGAGTGAGACAAATTTCATATAGATGACTCCCTGAGTACAACCTTGACATAAGGCACTTAAGCTACGTACTCGTAATTAATATCAAGCGGCAAGTATCACATCGCAGTGTACTGTTACATCATTAGTACGTCATTACACAGAGATCTGCATCATTAACCATCGGGTTATGTCATTATATTCTGTCTCTGAGCACAGTTTGCTGCATAATTAAACTATTCTGCTCAATACATACATGATTCTAATGATTTTGTATGCTTTAGTTATATACTTTGTCTAGTGTGCATTGGGTTAAAACATAAATCATGTATTTAATGGGTATTGATAAATTACGCATAATAGTTTGCAAGATATAAATCTTTCTTGAAGAGACCAGTAATCATACTGAATACCACATTAACACATGCGCCCACACTCACACATACATATGTTTAAGTTAACCGATTATCATGATCACTCTGCAAATAAATAGTTCAGCTGGAGCAAGAACTCATTAAATTAATAACTAACTATATTAAAACTAACATTTATATGAATTGTACTACCTTATACATATAATAAATAGATAGATAGTAAATTATTTTTTAGAATATTTCCCAAAGTGTTATGATTTATTATTAAATATTGTCTTGTCTAAAGTGTCAAGTAAACACTATTTCATTTCATGTAACATTCTTAGGATTAAAAGTGCAATGAAAATTACTTCTTGTTCTTGAAATATCTTTAGTGTTGATAAATTAGTTAGTTTTCTCTGAACCGTATTTTAATCATTTCAGCTACTCGCTTTCAAATAAAACATCATGAAACTCACATAACTAAACAAAATTGATTTTTATTTACTTCTTTAATGCTTTAGTTGAAAGCTGCAAGGCTCACAATAAAAATTTACAAAGTCATTGGATTTTGATTTGAAGTTAATAAAGATGGCACGAGTTTAATTTACATTCAGTGCTAGTTGGAATATCACATTCCAACTTTGGTAGTTAAACGTACATTCCATTCAATTTATTACCCTCGGACATGCTATGATGATCTGCTGTAAATTCCACCTGATGAATTTGCATCATAACGTCGTGTATAAATTTCAAAATACCATGTAACATACCAGAATCTATTTCTGTTTTTTTTTTTCACTAAACAAGTTAATATGTAGGCTTTCTTAAAACAGGTTGCAGTATCTTGAAAATTTTCTATAATTTGAGTTTCCACGACATCGAAAAGTTTTATTTTGAAGAAGTGGTAAACAAACACAAGGACAAAATATTTACAATATCCTAATCAACAAATTTAATAAAAGATAGTAATAAGGTTCTTGATTTTGGCTATCCTGTTTTTTTTTACGAATATGCGTCATAAACCAATCCGGAGAATTCTTATATGGCTTTTTTAAATTGTGAGCTAGCCACACCACCACCACCATCTACCACACCATCCACACCAACACCATCACCATCCACTTAACATCGTACATTAAGGCGTTGTTACGTAATGGATCGAAATCAAAATTATATTTCCCTTTCATCCGAATTAACTCGGCGGTGGTAATATCCCAATTAATGTTTAAGAAATCGGAGTGTTAAAATCAAAAAAGTGTTTCATCTAAAATATATCAAACAGAATTTATTATAAAAAAGTTACTGTAACATTTGATGATTATCCAATGCAACGTAAACGGAATTACCCTAAAACGCCTGAACTTATTCGGCCATGTATGAGAAATGTGTGTTCAGACATATTTTATGAAGAAAAGTCAGCACAGATTTACAGGAATTTTTTTCTAGCGATTACAGTAAGAGACGGCTCATTGATCTTCTTAACGATATATTCGGTATCAGTCACATTCAGTGGAAGAGAAAGCAGAGGATTCTAACCAATCTTGTAACAGACATTTTGACGAGCCATTCTATGATAAAGTATTTACCAGTATTGTTTTGCTGACAGCGTTTTCACCACAATACTTGTGGAAACTGACAAGACTGACATACAACGTACTTTTGTTCTGTATTGAATTTATTCGGAAAAACCTGCTTGATGTCTACACTATAAATCTGTATTTCAATAGGTGTGGAAAAGGTGGGCATATTTATAATATATTTTATTCTGTAGACTTGGTACATATCATGTGATATTAAACTTTATATGTAATATATTCATGGTGCGATACAACTAGATTCATATTTTGTAAAAAAAACATATTTTGTTGCCCTTTTAAATGTGGGTAAAACAAAAACTTAAAAATAATTATATTCCAGGATTTTTGGTAAGGCGTCCACGGAGATCGAATACTTGGACTTCATACATATATTCTAACCGTAAACACACGTACAAATTTCACAATTTCCTGAACTTTGCTAAAAAAAAGTAATTGGGTCAGTTTTACTTGACTATTATACATTAAATAATGGGTTTAAACTGAACCATTTATTGCGTAAAAGAAATAAATTTGATATTTAGAACAATTTTTTAAATATATAGGCAACCTAATGTTTTTAATTGAAAAATTTCAATAAAACATGTTAATTTTATTGTTAACACATTACCTTAAAGCAGGTCTTATGGTAATGATGATTTATACAATATTAATATTATACTATTTTCAATTTAATAGAAACTTATAAACGTTAGAATCGCTAAATAAATTAACTGTTTGATAAATATAAAAAGTTATGATTCGAGGTAGGATAGGGAGATTAATTGACTTCGAAGTCTGAGCACACAATGTAGAGCAGATAAATGGAGAAAATTTTAATAGAACTATTCACTAGAATTAATTAATTCAATGATTACCTCAAATTTTAAATTAAGATTAAGATTTTTGCATAAAATACCTACCAACCTCCGAGTATTTTAGTGCGAACACTTCTACAATTATCGGCTTAAAGTAGTCTCGTAGAAATTTTACAACGCTGTTTTAATCTATTATATCCTTTGTTTCAAGGGCTTTCCATGGGACTGCATGCCCTTGCACAAGAAATTCCTAACTATAAATCTTTAATTCTACGCTGGTAGTATTAATCAAAATTACACGGTTTTTTTCCTTTTAATATATTCATTCCATACTCACGTATGTGTGTGTATGTATGTGGTATATAATAGTGTATTATTTTGTATTATATTTTATATTCATTTTTTTTATTTATATCCAGTCCGTTATTTCTTCAGGCGTGAGCAACTCGAGTCTGCGCACAGGCATCATAGCCCATGCAGGCTCATTTCCCGAGGACAATGTTTTATACATGATGTTATTTTTATGATGTTTATTTTATGATGATTATTTCTTATGATGTTTATTCTTTGTTCTCATTTCAAACTCCGTTCGGTAATGTAATAAAAATTTTTTAGGAGTTAATAGTACAGTTTGGATTGTAATATTGTACATATATTTGGGAAATAAAATCAATTCATTCATCATTCATTCATTCATTCATTCATTCATCAGTAAGCAATTGAACTTAAATCATAATTCGACTTAAGATTCTGTGGTTGTAATGTTTATGAATTATTTTTTCAATAGTTCTTTTTACTTTATTTGTATTTAAATAGTTTTCCTTTGTATTTCCAGTTTATATATGGTTATTTTAATGGGTACAGAAGCTCCTCCAATTTATAATTACATATATTTTGCATTTTTTACATGGGCAAAATTATTCTTTTTATACCATATGCATGTTTTTGAACTTTCAGTTTAATACATTTTAGAGATTCCATTTCCTCTTTGTTAGCTTATTCTATGCCCCCAAAAACTGTAAATCTGCATCGGGAACTTTTGAAAATGGAGAATCGAATATAGTAGGCAGATTGTACTTGATAATAACAGACAGTTATGAAAAATAAAAATAACTTAAAAACATATTGTGTTTAAACTTGGTGTCAATAGATCTGGGATGTTAAGATAAGTAAGTATTTCAGTCTAGCTGGGTAGTATGATGTAGCACATGTACTGTGTCTATGGTCACGCAATCAAATACCCATAGCGATACTTAAATACTGTAGCTTTTTAAGTAAAGCAATAAGTAGCAAGTGACGCATAGTGATGAGATGCAAACTCGGAGTCATCCATACAGGATGATCATCCATACAGAGAGATGCACATAGTCGAAAATGGGCCTATTAGGATTCAAGTAGAGTTTTACCATATATTATCTTGGACATTCATAGTTACACGTCAAATATTGTGTATCTGTTTACAGTTCTAATTAGGCTATTAATGTCATCATTATATTATACTTAGAGAGTTATACGCCAATAGCTATATTATACATTGTTATGAATTACAGGCCATTACTGTAATTGTAGAATTGATACTGACTGATGTTTTCCAATATGAAGTACACATAGTTTATTCCATTAAAGTCTAAAAGATTTCCGAATTATTTAATAGTCCTAAACTTTAGTTATTTAAGGTATAAATGTCATTAATATTTAATAGATTTTACATTTTTTTTATCAATTTTTAATTTTACCATTTTTACATCTTATTATCTTAGAATTGCATACATCACTACGGAAACAATTTTATTTCTATGCGTGTGTAGTTATAAAACCCATTAACCTTTCGTACATCGTAAAAGGATTTAATGTAATTCATCATATTAACTATGTTTCGATCACGAGAGAAAACATTAATGCTTTGAGTGAACATATTAATTATGCACTCTGAACTTAAATTACTTCTTGACAGGTTCGCTCTAGTCTGCAACTATTGACAGCAATCAAAGTAAATAAATGACTTGTATTACTAAAAACGTAATGGCCATAAATTTCACGTGAAGGCGTGTCCGCTCGCTGCAATGATAAAGTGACAGTTCTAGGAATTGCATTCGATGAAATCAATATTTAAGTTAACTAGTCTTTTCTTTTAACAAAATCACAATTAAAGCAGCACGCAGAGGTGTTGCATAAATCACTCCTCTGTACAGTCTGGCGTATGTCAACGTTATATTTAAAGCCTCTAATAATCGTTAAAAAAAGTGTTAAGCTTTATCTTTTATATTGTTCAAACTAAAGTGTTTTCACTTAAATCAGACTATTTCTTTTAATGCTAAAAACCGCAAGGATGTTACGTGGATCTCTTTCGTAAATCTATTTTAAGTATTTTCGTAAACTATCGTATGTAAGTTTTTACTGCTTGCAAATTGTACATTTCAAGTAATAACATTTTTATCCAGGTTACCTTATTTAAATTAAATAAAAGATGCATTGGAAAAAAATACGTAAAAATTAAATTTTTTATTTAGGAATTTGATATTAACATATATAAAGGGGTATGTAACGAAACGTTGAGATCGGTATTTTTATAATTATATATATGCTTAGGATAATTTTTATTCGTATTTTTTAAAACAATAAAGGTAAAGGGTTACCATGTCCATAAAAGACTTCAACCTGTAATATTTCTATTCAAACTCAAGTATAAAATAGCTTGACCTTAAGGTTTTCTATTTTCTGTGTTCTAGTGTGGTGTCTGTGTGTGACATGGTGTCATTTACCACCATTTGTTATTTTGTTCTATTACTAAATTAGATGTATGCATTCCCATTAATGGCGAATTCAAGGTCATTAAGACCTTTAAAATAGCTTTTTGGACCCAATGAAAGGTCCAAGAGGGTTCACTTCTGGCTGGTTTAACCTTTCAGTTGAACCTACACTGGGCACAGCAAAACCCAATGAGTCTCTTAAATCTGGGTAACCTTAAGGATGCCCAGGAGTGGCACAGCACTAACCGCAAATTTCGAGATTCTGGAGTGGAAGGGTAGATTAATAGGCCTAGTCTACTGCGGGAGATGACTGTTGGATTGCGTGGGGGTCCCTAAGTGCCAAAGGTTCTTGCTAGTCTAGACATAAGGGCATGCCTGCCTGCCTGCTTTGATAGGAGAGGCTGGTTTACAGCTGGCTTCCCCTTTTCTGAGGAGATATGACTGATTAATGCACAAAAATTCTTCCTCGTGTATTTAAACAGGAGCGGGCTCAATCTTACCCATCCAGAATATCTTATCACTCCAGAAGCAGCGCAAAGAGCCTTTTAGGACTCCAAACAATATATAAACTTCTTGTCCTAATAGAACAAAAAACATTCCATGTAGGAAGTAGGAAAGAATCTAAAATAAAAGTACGAAAAGATGGGATTTATGCATATCCTAGTATGTCCATTCTTCCCGTAACGGGGAAAACTTTTATAAATAATCTTTTAGTGCGCGTATATGAGCACCACCGCTTTTGAATGAATTATATTTACGTGCAATAGTTAAGATTTATTGTTTCGTCTATGAAGGAAATGCGTATATAACTAGGTCTAAAAAATCTATTTCCGTCAAAAAGCGTATATTTTCGGTCCTTGTTATCTACTTCCGCTCTAAAGGCTGGAGTGAAAATTTCCAATTTCAAAATTTGCTTAATTATTCAATAAACATCTTGTATGCTGATATTTAACATAAAAATCTGTTCTTTGCCTGTATAATAACTGTTCAGGTTTGTTTGGAACCTGCGTTTGTAGGGGGGATGCTGAAAACAAGAATATCAGTAGTAATATAACGGAGCCACGGTGTTATCCGAATGATGGACTGTAGAGTCCACTGCCGGCTGAAGTAGGTAACGTCTTGAAGTAATATGGAAATCGGTTCCAAGAAGAAATTTTGACTGGACTGGTGGGACTTTTAGTGGGTACGAGTACCATCGAAAAATTATCTACTCAATATCGAGATTAAGTGAGGACACACGCAGTTATATCCACAAAAATATTCGGGCCGGTCCGATTTAGTTGCTTCGGTTTGCTCCGCGAAATTAAAGATTACCCTTAATATCAATATTGAGCATCAAATATTTATCCGCTTTTAGTACACTTGATTTTTGCACCTTTCATTATAGCCCCTACCTAATCTTTAATACGAATAACACATGAGTAAACCAAGAAACGTCAAATCGTCATAAGCGACCGGAACCGTGACTGATCCAGTAGCCCACTTTGGGTTACACAACAGTTACGTCACGGTTCAACAGTGCCGTTATACGATCGGCAGACGAGAGGAAGATCCTCCGTGGGCGTCGAGGTATGCCGGGCTGCCGCCCTAGGGTGGAGGCCGTTTACGACACCCTCTCACCGAACGTCACGATTCTGAATAAAAATATATGCTCACCTATTGACCAACGAGAGACAATGGGAGACCTTGGCTGCAAGGCCGCAGGCTAGCATTTCACGTGAGTCGAGCATCTCGAGACCTAGTTCCTCGCCTGCACGCCCTCTCCTCACTCCTGACTCCTGACTCACCTTAACTGGGCATCCGGCTCCACGCCAGACGTCACGACCTCGCACACTCACAAGGATACTTCTCAATTAAATTATACATTTTTTCTAGCTTCTCGTGTGATAATTATAACAAGGCAATATTACTCGAGGCAATTTAAAAATATAAAGGAGTAAATGTAATTCTCTGTAGTTTCTTACTATGTACATTTGATTTTAATTATCCTTAAGACAGTTTGTGTATTAACCAAGAAATTACCACACAGCCGTATATTTTTTATTAAAATAAAAACCAGATACATGTTGGTCAAATTAAATTTAATACCATATTTTACATGAGACTATTGTAGACATAGTTTAATATGAATATGACTTTAGTCCTTTTTCTTCAAGCTTCATGAATTTATCCTTCAATCCATATATAAATGTCATTAACCTTCTCAAGTAAATGGTACGTTTTTTTCTAGCTTCTCGAGTGATAGTTATAACAAGGCAGTATTACTGGAGGCAATTTAAAAATATAAAGGAGTAAATGTAATTCTCTGTAGTTTCTTACTATGTACATTTAATTTTAATTATCCTTAAGACAGTTTGTGTATTAACCAAGAAATTACCACACAGCCGTATATGTTTTATTAAAATCAAAACCAGACAAATATTGGTCAAAGTATATTTAATACTATAATTTAACATAAAACTATTGTAGACATAGTTTAATATGAATATGACTTGAGTCCTTTTTCTTCAAGCTTCATGAATTTATCCTTCAAACCATATATAAATGTCATTAACCTTCTCAATTAAATGATACGTTTTTTCTAGCTTCTCGAGTGATAGTTATAACAAGGCAATGTTACTGGAGACAATTTAAAAATATAAAAGAGTAAATATAATCCTCTATATATTACTATTTACATTTAATTTACATTTTTCATAAGACAGTTCATGTATTAACCAAGGAACTATCATACAGCCTTAATTTTTTTATTAAAATTAAAACAAGTTAAATACTGTGTAAATGATATTTAATACTATATTTAAAATAAAACTATAGTGGAAATGGGTGAATAAGAATATAAGAATGATTTCCATTAAATTACAAACTCTTTGTTTTTCAAGGTTTATGAATTTATACTGCAATTCATATTTGAATGTCAATAACCTTATTATAAAAGGTAGGATTGCGCTACACTGCGTGTTGCGTAACAAACTTCGCTGAATTTTCTTACTAGATTTAAAATCTATATGTCATTTCATTGTTTAGATGTCCTGCGAACAAATAGACGGGCAGACAATCAAATAGACATTTGTATACCTCCCCCTCATGGCATACAAAGGAGGAGTATGTTAGTCTACTGAGTAATAGGCTTCAATGATGCTCAGCCAAATTCCTTAGTTGGATACACACTATCATGGAACTCATTCTTGTCTTCGTGGAAAAGTTTCTCGAGATATCTTGCTGCATGTTATATTATTCACATTTTTGTTTATTGAGCTAGCTTTCATAGGTCTCATATAGTAAAAGTTCCTGTGAGCTGGAAGGGAGGGTGGCTACTACAGCCAAAGACTGCACTGAAATCGAATCTTGTCACCGTCTTTTAATAATTTATATCCATTCTGTTATTAACTTCTTTCTACTATCTGAATAAAAATTTCGCATGATATAAATCTCATAGTACACAGTTTTTCACACTTTTATTTTGCTATTATCTCGTTGCCGTTATGACTTCCCAAAATCAGTGTGAAAATATCCGCTAACACTCAACTGATATCCATTGGGTGACATGAGTCATTATCGGAATCAGGTTGTCATGCCCGTATACAAATGAGGTTTCATACAAACTTTAATAATTCAATAAACAAAGTAAATAATTCTTTTTCTAGATATCGTGCAAATAGACAGCCAGATAGACCGAAATGTAATGATTTTGAGCCTCTCGAGTTAAAAATCCTAAACGCTAGCAAAAACCCGGAAAAATCCTGTTTCCTTCATAATATTTCCATTGTAATAAACAAATTTCAAACAACGAAAGGAGTTCATCAATAATTAATTAAGTAAAATCTATAGCTAGTGATCAATAAATGTAATAACAATGCAACAAAACAGAATTAATATAATAATAAAAAATAAAGCAAAGCCAGTAAACCGCAGTCAATAAAAGAACAACAAGTAGTATGGTACTAGTTACACCACAGATTATATTCAATTTTAAAACTGTACAACAATAAACAAAAGCTATTTTACTATGATTAAGATGCAATAACATAATTTATAGGAGTGTACCACTGTCTGAGTTGTGTTTTTATTATATCAATCAACATTGTGCTTTAGACATAGTTTGTTATAGTATGAACGTCTTTTTTACTGGTAGATTGTCACTTATTTCCGTACTGTTCACAAAAAAGCTGGCTGCGAAGAGTTTAAGACAAAACTTAAAAAGAATAAACTTTAAATAGTAATGTGTAAAGATATCATAAAATAATTAATTATTATATTGAAAATAACTTATTGAGTGTTACCCATTAACATCAAAAACGTAATCTTTAAATTAACAGTATGCTTGGAAGATATTAAATTAACTCTTAATTAATTATAATACACACCTCAGTATGTGATACTTCTCGTTAAAAATTTTGTTGGACTTCACAATGTCCGATATAAAGTTTCTTACAACTTGTAAATTATTAATTAAAAGAGTTCGAGTTTCTTCCTAATTAATTAATAATGTATTAATCTGCCTGCTTCATGGATTTTACAAGAATGAAAATTTATCTACCTGGTTAATTAATAATTGTAGAAGTTCTTGGCGCAATGAAAAGCTGAGCAATTTCTCTCTACTTCAGATAACGAGTTTTGCCTTAGTCTGCGGGCACCACCATGAAACTCAAATTTTTTTCTTTTAATATTGGAAAACTATTTTAGCAATTAAAGTAATCATACTTTAATTAATAATCGTACAAACTACTTTATTAAAGGATCAGAACTATAATTAATGAACTTAATTTCACAGATTCTAATATTCGAGTAACTTATTATATTAGGATACACGGTTTCATCCTGTAAATAAAGTTTTGTGTATCGTGAAAATATAAAATAAAAAATGTCGGAATTATCAAAAGAATGGGAGAAACCCTGAATATAGAGTAATTACATAGGGAGTTTGTGTTATTAGGGCAAACCTTTTGAGTTGTTGTCAAGTAAAATTTACAAATAGGTCTAGACAGATATTAAACCGTGAGAACTTGTCGAGCAACACCTTAACGTGATCGTCGGTAAAACAGTGTGTGTGTGCGTGCGTGCGTGCGTGCGTGTGTGTGTGTGTGTGTGTGTGTGTGTGTGTGTGTGTGTGTGGGTGCGTGCGTGTGTGTGTGTGTGTGTGTGTTTTATATAGAGGTGCGAAAAAAATCTTCAAAAGACACCGCCATCGTTAATACTCCGCCGCCCATCTTACGGCAGATAAAAATAGACGGTAGTGTGGAGATTTTTACCGATTAAAAAAAACACCCCTCTCCCCGTAGATGGTACGGGGAGGACTAGATTGGAACCGCGTTAGCATTACATCAATCCAGTCCGTGCTGCGTCTTGCGACGCCTACTCCTGGCTACTGGTCCCTTTCGGCGATTTTATCTCTCAGAAGGTGCTGTACATAAGCTGCGACAGCTGACCAGTTTTCTTCTTGTGTGTTCATATAGGTCACCAGGCCTGAGGGGGAGAGCCTGGCGCCTATTATATCTTCGACGCTCCTTCTGTAGTTCTTCCACCGAGCACACTCGAAGAACGTGTGTTCGGCGTCGTCGATTTTGTCCGGGCAATATTTGCACGTTGGCTTGTCATGTAGTCTCATCCTGAAGAGGTAGTCGTTGAACTGGCCGTGGCCCGTCAAGAACTGTGTCAGGAAAAAGTCCGTTTCTCCGTGCTTCCGAGAGTGTCAGACGTTGATGTCCGGTGTGTGTGTGTGTGTGTGTGTGTGTGTGTGTGTGTGTGTGTGTGTGTGTGTGTGTGTGTGTGTGTGTGTGTGTGTGTGTGTGTGTGTGTGTGTGTGTGTGTGTGTGTGTGTGTGTGTGTGTGTGTGTGTGTGTGCAAACTTTTAGTGATACAATACAATGAGTAACGTTTCGAAATTTGTAATCTAATCTCTTTTTCAGGTAAATGACTAAAATGACTACATTCTAGGTTAAAATATACAAAACATACCAGACCGTTGTAACATGCATAACTCAGGATTCACAACAGCCATGTTGTGTATCTAATACATGCATACTAACTCTAAAGCATGCACTTAATAAAAGTTCAGTTCGCTTTAGTTGGCCGGTGAGTGCAGATCTATTATGATCTGTATTCTGTAGTTCAGTTTTAATAATATTATAATTGCAATTGTAATTCATTGTATTCAACTAATTGTCTCTCATTCTTAACTAATTATTTGTCAATACTCTACCTACTTAGGTGCATGCAGCCTGTAAGTGATATGGCCACGATGTATAGACGTTATTGTAAATGGATTCTTGAATTGATAAATCTATACAGTATAGATCAATTCCACTAACAATACCGTAAATACTGCAATGTTTATTAACTAATAATTTATTTTCATTGCGTTTTTTTTCCAAATTAAAAATTGTACCAAGTAAGTTGTAAAATAAATAATGTTTTCATTTCAATTCACACAATAGTTTCATGAAAATTGATACTTGATAATTGATAATTGAAGCACGGGTTTAACGGGTTTCGTTACTGATAATATGTAATACGAAATTTGTAATGGTAAACATCTGCCATTTAACTCGCAACTTATATCTATGCTAGTGTAATTACAGTTGAAGCAGAAACAAAGTCCCAGACTATACTCAGATTTACCCGTTATAAAAGACTGCAGATATAAACACAGCCCGCGTCGCACCGCGCATATATCTGAAACTCAATCAAACTCCGGACACTTAATCAGTTCCAGCCCAACAGTCAGATCAACTCTTTCATCTAAATTTAAATCAGTTTTATCTCCGATTTATACCCAAAGGAATTTTGTTCAGCCTCGAAAATCTTCTTTTCAAATATTGGAGCAATTGACTAACAAATTTCAGAGTTATTTGTCGTTCTACTTACAGCAATTTTATTAAACACATTTTTTAATAGACAATATTAATTAAGAAGCGTTTTCTCAACTTGATGATCATAGATAAGTATTCATTACATGCTCATTATTACAAAGTCGAAAGATCCTTCTCAAGTAGTGTTATTGTCTGTATGTCTGTGTGATAACTCTTGACTCGCGACCTATAGACTTGAAACTTGTTACACATGTTCCTCATGTTCATGCGTATCAAGTAGTGTTATTGTCAAGTAGTGTTATTGTCTGTGTGTGATATCTTGATATGAAAGACCCTATAGACTTGAAACTTGTTACACATGTTCCTTATGTTCATGCGTCTCAAGTAGTGTTATTGTCTGTATGTCTGTGTGATAACTCTTGATGGAAATACCCTATAGACTTGAAACTTGTTACACATGTTCCTCATGTTCATGCGTCTCAAGTAGTGTTATTGTATGTATGTCTGTGTGACAACTCTTGATGGAAAGACCCTATAGACTTGAAACTTGTTACACATGTTCCTCATGTTCATGCGTCTCAAGTAGTGTTATTGTCTGTATGTCTGTGTGATAACTCTTGATGGAAAGACCCTATAGACTTGAAACTTGTTACACATGTTCCTCATGTTCATGCGTCTCAAGTAGTGTTATTGTCTGTATGTCTGTGTGACAACTCTTGATGGAAATACCCTATAGACTTGAAACTTGTTACACATGTTCCTCATGTTCATGCGTCTCAAGTAGTGTTATTGTCTGTATGTCTGTGTGACAACTCTTGATGGAAAGACCCTATAGACTTGAAACTTGTTACACATGTTCCTCATGTTCATGCGTCTCAAGTAGTGTTATTGTCTGTATGTCTGTGTGATAAATCTTGATGGAAAGACCCTATAGACTTGAAACTTGTTACACATGTTCCTCATGTTCATGCGTCTCAAGTAGTGTTATTGTCTGTATGTCTGTGTGACAACTCTTGATGGAAAGACCCTATAGACTTGAAACTTGTTACACATGTTCCTCATGTTCATGCGTCTCAAGTAGTGTTATTGTCTGTATGTCTGTGTGATAACTCTTGATGGAAAGACCCTATAGACTTGAAACTTGTTACACATGTTCCTCATGTTCATGCGTCTCAAGTAGTGTTATTGTCTGTATGTCTGTGTGACAACTCTTGATGGAAAGACCCTATAGACTTGAAACTTGTTACACAGGTTCCTCATGTTCATGCGTCTCAAGTAGTGTTATTGTCTGTATGTCTGTGTGATAACTCTTGATGGAAAGACCCTATAGACTTGAAACTTGTTACACATGTTCCTCATGTTCATGCGTCTCAAGTAGTGTTATTGTCTGTATGTCTGTGTGATAACTCTTGATGGAAAGACCTATAGACTTGAAACTTGTTACACAGGTTCCTCATGTTCATGCGTCTCAAGCTGTATGTCTGATAACTCTTGGAAAGACCTTATAGACTTGAAACTTGTTACACAGGTTCCTCATGTTCATGCGTCTCAAGTAGTGTTATTGTCTGTATGTCTTTTGTGATAACTCTTGATGGAAATACCCTATAGACTTGAAACTTGTTACACAGGTTCCTCATGTTCATGCGTCTCAAGTAGTGTTATTGTCTGTATGTCTGTGTGATAAATCTTGATGGAAAGACCCTATAGACTTGAAACTTGTTACACATGTTCCTCGTGTTCATGCGTCTCAAGTAGTGTTATTGTCTGTATGTCTGTGTGACAACTCTTGATGGAAAGACCCTTATAGACTTGAAACTTGTTACACATGTTCCTCATGTTCATGCGTCTCAAGTAGTGTTATTGTATGTATGTCTGTGTGATAACTCTTGATGGAAAGACCCTATGGACTTGAAACTTGTTACACATGTTCCTCATGTTCATGCGTCTCAAGTAGTGTTATTGTCTGTATTTCTGTGTGATAACTCTTGATGGAAAGACCCTATGGACTTGAAACTTGTTACACAGGTTCCTCATGTTCATGCGTCTCAAGTAGTGTTATTGTCTGTATATCTGTGTGATAACTCTTGATGGAAAGACCCTATAGACTTGAAACTTGTTACACAGGTTCCTCATGTTCATGCGTCTCAAGTAGTGTTATTGTCTGTATGTCTGTGTGATAACTCTTGATGGAAAGACCTTATGGACTTGAAACTTGTTACACAGGTTCCTCATGTTCATGCAATAGAAATTTCTAATAATTATGGGTCAAAATTTCAAAGATTACGTTTAATTCAATTTTTTTATGCTTTTTTTGTATCGGTTTATTCAATAAACACAATAATCGTTAAACTGTTGGTACCAACATAAACCTATTAAATAAGAAATAATATTTGAAAACGTCCAACAAGTTAACCTCCATTTAGTTTTAAAATTTTACTAGCGATGATGAGCAGTTGGATATTCACTCGCTATTGCAATACCCTATAAGATTCAATACCTCATACATAAATGTGACTTTTATGCAGATAGTGTGCAGATTTAATATTTCTGCAAAGACACAAGAAAGCATTTTTTTTAATTCGCCTATAAATAGAATACTAAGTTTAACGGAACAAAATTCATTTTAATTTGTAGTAAGTAGTAATTTAATACATTTTGTACATTCATAGGTATTCTTGTGGTTTATTTTATTTAATGCACCAATAAATTGCTTTGATTTGCAAAATTGTTTTGGAGTGCGAAAAGGAAAACACTTCTCCAGGATTAAATAATGAATAATACTAAAAAGAATTATACAAATATTTGTGTATAGTTTAAAACCAAAACGAAGGGTAAAAATTAACTTTTGATTCTATTTAATATACTATTAGGAAATAAATATTAATTTCAACAATAGTGTATTACTGGAAATATTTATAAAATGAAAGATGCATTATAATGAATACTTCACTGTGTTATTAGACCATAACCAAACACATCTCCAAACACATTGTACACATCTAAGCCAATGTATACTGTGTAATAAAATGACATGAAATTCCAATCAGTTTCTATTTAGATATACGTGTAAAAGTTTTTTCCACAAGTCTGACACATACTACAGGATACACGTACGTTACAGTAGGAAACATGACATCTGGTGCATGTTGCTTTGTACACCTGCTCCATGTACGGTGTCTGCAGGCGTCCCATGTAATATCAGAAAGTAACGGGGAGTTACGAGCAATGTTAGCCATTAACCACAGAAACGCGTGGTAGACTGCAGTAACCAATGCAAATGTCGGCAGGTTACATTTTTGCCGTCGTGTCAAGGTTGACGCAGCAGCAAACACGTGTTCCATCACGAGACTTGCCGGCTCTATCCTTGTCCCTATCCTGCTGTACAGGCGAGCAGAGTATACCTCCAGTGTGTGCCTTATAATAGTTAATTGTGTTAAAGTTAATGGAATGAAGGTATGTTACATTTTTGTCTATGTGTCAAGGTTGACGCAGCAGCACACATGTGTTCTATCACGAGAGTTTTCGGCTCTATCCTTGTCCCTATCTTGTTGTACAGGCGAGCAGACTATACCCCCAGTGTGTGCCTTATAATAGTTAATTGTGTTAAAGTTAATGGAATGAAGGTATGTTACATTTTTGTCTATGTGTCAAGGTTGACGCAGCAGCACACATGTGTTCTATCACGAGAGTTTTCGGCTCTATCCTTGTCCCTATCTTGTTGTACAGGCGAGCAGACTATACTTTCATCGTGTGCTATATAATAATTGTATAAAGTCTAATGGAATGGAGGCATGTTTGAAGTAAGTTTCTGATTCATTAAAGGTGAAAAATTATACAGCACAAAAACTCAAACAATAGAATTGCTTCTTACAATGGAATTTCAACTAGTTAATTATACTCGTATTTAAGATTATTATACTTTAATGGTAGAGCTCTTTCTTACTCTATATAATGTTGTAATTTCCTTATCTGGTTAAGAGTTAGCGCAGCCTATAATTGTAGAGGTTGGAAAATTTTAATATATGTCTGTCTGTTAAAACGAAAAGGGGTAGCACTGCATTGAAAACTTGGGGAGTCCTACTAACTCTAATAGTCGTCTTCCGCAGAGGACTGGTATATGAATATCTCGATATTTGCTTGGTTAGTGTTGTACCACTTCTGGACATCCACAGGGTGGTCCATATTATGTGACACATCAGTGTTCATGTACAAAGCGTGGGTTCAATCGGAAAGTATGAATCAGCCTGACACAATCCGTTCTTGAGACACGTTGATACTTTGTGTATGTTTTAATGTAACAAAATGATGTATTGAATGAGCGTTAGTGAAGCCTAACACTCGAGGGGTTGGAAAGTTTATTTATGTATGTACCTCAAAAATTAATTGATCTTGAAATTTTGCATGAAGCTTAATTTCCATATAAGGACAATTGAGTTTTATTACGTAATGTGTCACTCCATGGGATTTAGCTGAGCGTTAGCAAATCCTATAACTCAGATAATATTTTGAAAATGAGCTGAGCTATGAACTTAAAGTAAGTTAGTTTCAATATTTTTCTTAGATCACTAAGAGTTCTGGCGAAATTCCTCCTCTATCTGTCTGCCTTGGATCTGATTTTCTTTTTTGTTGGTGGGCGTCCCTTTATGAAATTTGGCTAAGCCCAACTTACGCTGGATATTTTAAATACTGTTTAATCTGAAATGTTTAAACTTTGCGTGAAACTTTCTACATACACAAGAATAAGTTCGATGAAAGTGCACGTCTTTCTGTGTGATTTGACTGAGCGTTTTTGAACTTTATCACTCAGTGGGCTGGAAGACTTTCTGTGCTATATCTGATTACCTTTCTGTCTCCAGAATATTTTGAGAATGACTTACCCTGAGACTTACAATCTTGAATAGAACCTCAGCGAATCCCGTGCGCTACACGTGATGTGAAGTACTGCGACCTTGCGGAGTATCAATTGAGTATATATCAATTGTTCTCTGTAGCCTAATTAAATAACTTTTATATGTATCAGCGAATCCTGTGCGCTACACGTGATGTGAAGTACTGCGACCTTGCGGAGTATCAATTGAGTATATATCAATTGTTCTCTGTAGCCTAATTAAATAACTTTTATATGTATCAGCGAATCCTGTGCGCTACACGTGATGTGAAGTACTGCGACCTTGCGGAGTATCAATTGAGTATATATCAATTGTTCTCTGTAGCCTAATTAAATAACTTTTATATGTATCAGCGAATCCTGTGCGCTACACGTGATGTGAAGTACTGCGACCTTGCGGAGTATCAATTGAGTATATATATCAATTGTTCTCTGTAGCCTAATTAAATAACTTTTATATGTATCAGCGAATCCTGTGCGCTACACGTGATGTGAATTACTGCGACCTTGCGGAGTATCAATTGAGTATATATCAATTGTTCTCTGTAGCCTAATTAAATAACTTTTATATGTATCAGCGAATCCTGTGCGCTACACGTGATGTGAATTACTGCGACCTTGCGGAGTATCAATTGAGTATATATCAATTGTTCTCTGTAGCCTAATTAAATAACTTTTATATGTATCAGCGAATCCTGTGCGCTACACGTGATGTGAATTACTGCGACCTTGCGGAGTATCAATTGAGTATATATCAATTGTTCTCTGTAGCCTAATTAAAATAACTTTTATATGTATCAGCGAATCCTGTGCGCTACACGTGATGTGAAGTACTGCGACCTTGCGGAGTATCAATTGAGTATATATCAATTGTTCTCTGTAGCCTAATTAAATAACTTTTATATGTATCAGCGAATCCTGTGCGCTACACGTGATGTGAAGTACTGCGACCTTGCGGAGTATCAATTGAGTATATATCAATTGTTCTCTGTAGCCTAATTAAATAACTTTTATATGTATCAGCGAATCCTGTATACGACCCGTTACTTACCCTTTGAAATAACTCATAATAATGGTCAAGTATTAATCTATACAATAGAAATTCAAGTGTAATTCTGAAACAATAGAAATCAAATTATATTGATAGTTTTTAACTTCATGCTTAGTAGTCATATGTGCTGTCAACCACATTAAAATTGTATACCCATGGCATATAGTAATTAAAGAATACTGAACATTAAAATTCCTATACCACAGTAAATATCAATAGTCTACTTCCTCATAACAAGCTTATTACTCTAAAAAATAAAATAAAATTTTACTTGAGCCTTAGTTGTACTTTGAATTCCCTGTGGAGATAAAGTAATAGCTACATACAGCCGGATTTAGGTGCGAAATGGCAGCCCCCATAGTTGGTTATTATGGAATTAAAAACACAATAGCAATATAAAACTTCCTCAAAGTTGGAGACCCTTCATTGAAAACAAATTCAGACATCCTACAAGAAAGGATGTATGTAAGTGTGTTTAATACTTTAAAATAAGATTATACTATCTAAAACTGAGCAGAGGAATTAAGACAGGTTGAGCAATTACCTTTCTTTATTTTAATTCCAAACACACCAATTAGTATGAAAACCGATTCAAACATCATCCACTGTAAAAAAGAAGAAGCCGGATTTCTCTACTATCTCACTTTCAAATACACGACTTTATTCAAATTCCTGTCTCCAAGTTCCACTTTAAACAAGAACACGAGTTGCTTGTGTTGTAAACCCTACGCCCGCAGCCCGGTGTTGTGTTCCAGACTCGATCTGACTTGCGCCCACAGAGGTGACTGTCACCGCCACCCTTGAGAACGCAATAATACTGAATTCCTGTGTGGCTCAGGTATCAAGCACAAAGCGTTTCATTAAACCAACTCCACCCTCTTTTCGCAGCCCTCGGAGCAGTTTAACAAAGAGTCGAGGAGTATTGAGGTAGACGCCTGAGATTTAACTCCAGTAAAGGATCGCTTTGCTGTAAACAAATTTTCTTGGATTTAGGTTGTACTTATTGAAATGAAGTAAATGCATTGCTAATCATTCTTCACAGTGAATATTCAATAATCGTCTTTTGAAGAGGTACTTATTTTTGCAAATGTACAGTACATCCTAAGGATCACAATTTACAATCATAAATCAGTCAATTTATAATTATTTACCATTAGCCAGCGTGCTATTAGAAAGAATAAAATTATACGGACATTTTTGTAAATTAATTATTTTTTTTATAAAATGACTATCGCAACTTTAAAAATATATTATTCGATATCTTCTTTATGCCCTATACTGAAACATTAATAAACATAAGTTTTTGTGAATTGCGAAAAGCTTGCCAGTAAATTAGTATACTTAAATCCACCAAAGTTTACAATAATAAGCAATATCATTATGGAAAGATTTGAGAAATCCCTGGCTTTCCGAAATTATAGTTCTCTTCCGTCATTGAGTCATTACAATGAGTGAAAATTTACTCCTCATAAACATTATTTCAGTTTCCAACCTCCTCAAGTAGAAATTCATAAACATTCCTTTAAAAGGTATCTTAATAAAGAAAGCAATGCTTTAGGATTAACATTGCACGTTAATAGATCAGAACTGAGGATATTCACGTTCCAAAACCAAACATTAGGAAAATACATGATCTTTTCACGATATAAATTCATTGTTTATTTTACATATTTTTAAAATAACTAGGTGAAATATTTCATATCACGCAACAATATACTGTGATCATACGTATAACAGAATAGTCGGACTGTATATGTTTATATATATATATATATATATATATATATATATATATATATATGGAGCTGGGGATCGAAAGTGTTAGTAGTAATTTTTTATAATGAATGTTGTTAACAATATATTTTAACATCGATTTATGTGCCAATGTTGACAGAAAAATATCCAATTTTGCCTTTACAAAGAAAATTATGTTACATAGGGACGTTATTACCTTTCATTTGTCACCAGTATTAGACTCCTCAATTCCTTTTTTTAAATCTTGTAGCACTATTAACGAACATTAACGCCAGTTTAAAGTTTCAAAATTATATAAAATATACTAATTGTAAGTATTTTATTTTTACTGTCGTATGTGCCATTAATTATATATAATTCCACTCTCACATTTTCGAACCAAATATGTAAACACGCTCTAGTATTTTGCCAACGTCTAAAACATTTCAAAATATCTAATATATGAACTATCATAATATGAATTATTTCGAAATAGAATTATGTAAGAAAAACTCCATCCACTTAATAAATTAAGAATTAAATTTTTTTTAAAGAAGCAGAAAAAGCAGGTTATGCTCTCTGACGCCCACGTTATTTGCGAGGGCCTGCATGCCGCAATAGGTGAAGGGATTGCTCTCAAACTTTTTTCAAAAGTTTTGTTAGGGATAAAGTGGAGACCTAATTCACAACTCAATTTTCTACTTATTTATGACCGGCATGGTTAGTTAATGCTGTCAAACCAACGCCTCAATATTTCGACCGCTACATTAAACTGCTCCCTTAATTTCATTGATACTTGGCACGTATTAGTAAATCCTCATTTAAATATTTTGAAAAGACCTCAAAAATCTTTTTCCCCTTATTTTAAGGAGAGGACGGTTCCTTTTTCGGTCTTATTTTAGGATCTTATCAAGCAGAATAATGGAGAGGGTCGATACAAATCTTCATGGTCGATGGTGCTGATAAAAATTGCTAAGATCGCAATTTACTAGATTACGCACCCAAGAAAAGTATAAACTTTTTAAAACTAATCTAAAATTACTTATTTTACATTGGTATTAGGAGAGGGTTGACCACATTCCACTAAACCATACAAGACTCGTTTAACAAACACATTTAAAAAAATTTGTTTAGAGAAGAATGTGAAGGGGAGATAAGTAGCGTGATCTATGTTACCTGACGGTTAAGGTTATGTCAGTATCATATTTCTTTCTGCCGGTTTCAATTTATCTATAAACTCTTTAGGTTGTTTTGTACAAGCGAAGGTCCTCTCAGTGACACAGGCACTTTATTGAAGGGTTTTATCAGCACTGTTTGGGCGCTTGCCAAACACTCTACACCCTTCAGAATTGCTCTACGGATTATCGCCTGTCAGTTACATAGGCGAACGTGTAATATCTTGACAACCTTCAAGGTCGAATATGCTATCATTAAAATATATATAAATGCCTCCAGCTCTATATATCATATCCATGATTACGCTTACATGCCATGTCTGTTGGTGAGAATTTCAAGAGATTTATAACTGTGTAGCAGTGCTCTACTACAAGATTTATTGGGGTAAATAATATTTACATTGAAAAATTATTAATGATTTGAAAGTCTCATATAAACGGCAATTTATTAATGTATTTAAACAAAACAGGTTGTCACTTTATTATATTTAACAAATAGTTTCTTGGAGGCTCATTTATTTGAAACTCATAATTTTGAATGCGCTCCTCATAAAAATAGTTCTCATAACAATATATTTACTAAATTTGTTAATTTTTTCAAAATAGATTAAATCACACTCTAACCCATTTGCAACATAATACAAAATCTGCCTGAATCACGTTTTAATATTTTTAAATAATGATGTACATCGGAAGTATTGATTTGAAAAGAAAATTACTCTTCCCTCTACAGATATTCTTTTATCCACAAATTTCCGCAAGTGAACGTTTAAATGCAGTGTAGTTTTATGTTTTAATATAAAATAAAACTACACAATTCATTCTTCTTTTTTTTGGTATTTTGGTTTTTACTTTTGATCCTCCATGAAAGGGCTAATTTAAATAGAACATCTGTGGATATTAAAGTTTTTAATGTCATGTAAAATTTGTTATTTTCATCATCCAGTTTAAAAGAAATTACTGAGACATAAGATGTCAGAATCTGGGTATGTTCTGTTCTCAGCCCAAGGCCAAATATGTTGATTTTATTTATAACTCATGCAGATACTAGGAGACACTTTACCGCTGACCAACCTATGAACAAAATATTGTTTACATAAATAATAACTTTTCTATTTATTTAATGAACTAGGTAGCCAGATCTTGTGTCGTATAACAGACTTCATTAAGGATAATATGAATTAGATCATATATAAAGGAACTTGCACCATCATCGAACTCAGTGTTACTTATTTATAAATAAAATTTAATGGTAAATTTTAAGTCGTAATTTAATTCTCTATAACTGTCAGACGTAAAGACAGATAGAACAAAAAATTTACCCACCCGTTAAATGATAGGCTTTATTAACGCTCATCAGATACCATTTATAAATACTGTATATACGCTTTACTCTTATTTTTATTTAAAGCCATACCCGTGGATACGGTATCATTTTCGATTCTAGGAATTTAATACTCTTTAAACCTTAACCTCATTGGCTCAGATATTTATAACGCTTATAGCAACTAGAAAAATTAAGTTTGTACCACACTTTGTAGCACAACAAAAAACAACGAACCCATATTAACTAAGAAAGCATCCATAAGGACATATGTAGGGGAAATAATATTGTATCACTTACTTAGAGACTTGACATACTAAAATTGATTATTAAGGAGAAAAGGTCCATTAATTATTTTTGGACAAAACAGATTCATTATTTTTTGGTGGTAGCAACAATTCGGCATATAGTGGTCTCTAATATAACCGAAACCATTTCTCTTCCACTATGGTAAATGTGGGTTGACATGGACACTAATTGGTATATTGTAGCATGTATGAGGTCACCAGCGTGTCAAGGCCGGCTCAGCCCACGTGACCCGTCATCGTCACTTTCTATAAATATTCTACGGCTATTGCAAATTGCAAAGTGACAGGAGGCAATATTTCTGAGCTAACAATATTTATTGTTAAACCGTGCTGCAGGCAGCGATTGTCGCTTACAATGCATTTATTCGCTTAGTCATATCACTTATCTGTAGTGGTAAGCTAAGTTTTCAAGTACTTATACGTGGCTGTAGTGATTGCGGTATATTTTCTAGATGAACTAAACCAAAAGAAACGAAAACTAGACATAAAGAATAATAGTTGCAATAGAATAATATAAATAAACGGTTTGCTTTAATTTTAAAGTTAAATAACAGAGATTTAAATTTAAAATGTTGATCATTTTATTTGATTTATTCCTTTAAAGGTTCTGATAAGATGTTAATATTTTAAGGGATTATTTTAATATTTTAAGGATTCTGATAATATTTTAAGGTTTTAATACAGAAGATATTCTGTATTAATATTCTGTTCAAAACTGGAATTCCTTCTTCTGCGTGTTTGTAATAACCTATATATATATATATATATATATATATATATATATATATATATATATATATATACCAAAACACAGTATTTTTAATTTTATGATGTGCGTATTTTTGTTCTAAATCCAACTTTTTTATTTCATTAGAAAAAAGAATGTGTTTCTTGGGTAGTCGTTTCCAAGGCGTATTGTTTCAAATGATCAACTAATACCTGTATAATTGAGCGTTCAATTTAAAAAGAAGTAGAACAATTAGAAAAAAAATCAAAAATAATAAACGTATTTTAATCTTCGAAATTTCAGGCCATTTTTGAATGCTTTAAACATTTTGTAAAAATTATATTTTTCTTATAAACCTATTTATATGTGTAATAAATTATTGTTTTCAGTGAAATGTGGAGATAGTTATGCCATGAAAACATTATGCATACCACCATCAAAAAAGACCACATTTTTAAAGTGATTAGACTTCTTCTTATAAAGTGTGTTAGTGTTGTAAATATTAGAACCTGAGACGGCCTATTTATTCTTCATTCTATTTAGTTTAATAAAATATATAATGGTATCTAGGTTCTTTTGAAGAATAGTTATGTATACATATATGCAAAATTTGTTACTATGGTTACAATTATTTTTTAAAGTATACCAAAAATAAATAACTCTCACAAAAAATGTTTTTAAAATACATTAAAATTTTGAGAACTGTATGCACTACAAAACAATAAATAAATCAACCAATCTCTAAATTTATAATTTTTGAAAATTAGAGGTACGTACCTAAATTTGTTACTATGGATACGATTATGTTTTTGAAATAACAAAAATTTATAATTTTCACTTTAAATATTTCTTAAAAATACTAAACTTTTTCATAGTATAGCATATAACAAAGCTATAAACCATACCCATGATATATCACTAATTTTCAAAATTTCTAGATGAAGACTACTTTCTGGCAAAATTTATGATATCACTGTGACACCACTGTTGCCAAAACAGGCAAACAAATTTAAAAATTGAAATCATTAATTCTTTTTGTTTCAATCATCAATCCCTTCTTTGTATATAGGTAGTGATGGTAGCGTTGATTTATGTACTTTATGAACTGTCAAAACACGTGCGTGTCAGACCGACATTATTATGTCGATTGCCGCTTGTAGAAAAATTTAGATCGACTTTAAATTCTTAGTTCGAGGGTTAAGCCAAGTATCTTGAAAAACTAAAAGAGAAGAACAAAAAAGAAGTAAAGTACTTTAACGTTTATCATTATTATCATGGGACAGAAATCAAGATGGCTGCCAAGTAAAGCCGGTTCTTAAGTTACTATGAAGGTCGACTCACACGTGTTCACCTCACGAGACTAGTCGCCTCACCCACGCGTGACGTCATCAAGAACCAGCCATTGTCCTGCATGTCGGCCGATTGCTGTGTATGTCGCAACACCTCTTATAATCCAATTAACGTTCGCTTGTATGGACCTAACTCACTCGTGACTACTCTGTCTGTGTGTAAATTAGATGCCTTAGTGCAGTTACGATTGAGAACGAAGAAAGGGTTTTTCTTCACAACATTAACCTTTCCTACATGCTCGGCCTGTTAAAATCAAACTGTAAGTGAATGTTTTGTTTCCGTAGTTCAAGGTCAAATTATCCATGCTGAATCGTTTGATAAACAGCCAAATAAACATTCTTAGTCGTCAAATCATAATCCGCAGAGTGGTTCGGAAAGGATATGGTGTGCTTGGCCTCCATCCAAACGATAAAGCTTACATCAAAGCTGACGCGGGCAACTCAATCCTTCTCTTGCGTTAGTTGAAAGGGACAAATTGATACCAGTAAGACTCTTATATCAGTACCATCGACCGAGGACATCGGGAAGCCTATTAAGGTGAGAAGTTTAATTAATGTTATTGAGGCATTTTTCTGCTTCCTGGAAGTTTTAATTATAACAAAATTGCTTCGAAACCGGATTTTTTTAACATGATTTATTTATATTATAAAATATGTTTTAGTATTTATTTAATTGTTACGTATTTATTTAGTAATTCTCCTATTTGGTATGTATAGAAGAAGTTTAATAGATTAAGTATTATAGAAGAAAAAATTTAATTTTTGATGAGAAGTAATACAAATATTTCCACACCAACTTAGAACTGATAGGATATAGTTCAGAGCACAAAAATAGAGAATTTACTAAGGCTAAAGTTTATAAAAATAAAATATCGAATCCAAACAAAAATCCACGCTACTAAAAACGTGATTAAACCCAATCAGTTTTATGACACGTTTCCACTTTGTAAAACATGAATAAACTTTTATAATATGTGTGGTAGAAGAATATATCTTGTGGATTGTTATATTTGTATATAAGTGAAACTCTATACTTTACAGTATATTTTGGTATATTGAATAGGTATATATTGAATAGGTGGTTCATGCCATTCCTTAATGCCTCGCAATTAAAACATTTGCTGCGTTACTGTTATGTGCTAGTCTATTCAAATTTCTACCACACCCTAAAATTTGTTATGTCCCCATATCGGTGTTTATTATTTGTATTTTGCTAATTCAATATTCAATGTGTCTTTTAATGACTCTTCCGTTTCATTTACTACGCAAAGGCATGCCAGTAGATAGTTGGAGAGCTTCAGGATTTCTCAGAAAGCACAATCTGCCATGTCAATCTTTACCTAGGACCTGAGAGGGTAAAACAATGACACGATGGTACACTTAGTAATCAGAAGGATTAGACTTTTGTTTGCATGTATTCAAAAGTAAAGCTACTACAATCGCACACAATCTCACTTGAATGAAATAACTTCTTCAGTTGCTTCTTTCCAAACATCTTCAGTGTAACTGGAAATTTTCATATTTCATAGGATTAGTTGTGAACCAAATCCACAATCACTTTGTTTTTACAGTTTTATTAATAAATTTTTACTGAAGAGAAAATAGGTAGCATATTTCGGATGCCACTCCTGTCTTATATATGGTGGATACTGACCTATATCTTTATTAAGGTTGCTTAATTGTATCTTATCATTCGTTATCAATCGTTATCTTAAGAATTCAATCGAAGAAAAATACTTCGAATTTGTATCATGAATATTTATTGTTGAAATGTTTTGAAACTGAATGACGACATTAAGATTTTACTTATAAGTAATACATTTATTCCCACATATTAATAGTGTGACATATTCATATATGTCCTCATTTTAGTAGAGGTAAAGGCTAGCATATCGGTCGGCACTTCCTTCAACAAACTGTTACATTTTCTTTTCTGGGCTTTTGGCCTATTACACTTTTTTGTCACTTACCCTTTGACCTCAAAACTCTATATATTGCATTCATTTCAACTTTTAATATCCAATTTCATGGAAACTGAAGTATGTTTAATATCGGTTACAAATGCAATTAAAGTTATCACAATAACAGGTCACGTCTTTACTAGTACGTGTGAACCCACGACTGTAACAGAAACAAGTTTTATGGAAGGCGTTCCTTACCAAGTTTACTTTCCCCGACCTTAAATACCACATTCCTTCACCCTTGGATCATAGTCTTCCAAATGTATATATTTCGTTTTAAAGTTTAATGTGAATTATTTTACTTGGAAAAAGTAAATTCACTTTTAAAAGTATAATATGGTTTCGGATAGTTGCCATCGTTATAAGTTACAAAAATATAACACAACGTCTCGAGGATTTAAATCAATCCTCTTCATCAGATGATGATGTAATTAGTCCATGGAATATGAAAGAAAAGGGAAGAGAAAGAACAGAGGTCGATCATACGCGTTACGGAGTCCAGGCAGGATAAAATGAACCAAGACGTAGTCACTGCACAGGATGCAAGTCACGAGCACTGTCACACTTCATACTAAGCACAGGCTAAAATGGGATACTGACGAACTTGAAAGAAATTCATTATCAAACTTCAAATAAAGAACAGGTTTACTTGTTCTAGTAAAATAAACGCGCACTTTGTACTGTCCATAGGAACTTCAGGGCTCTCAGAATTTTATTTTTCTGAAGCTTTGGATAATGGAAGCATTCAGATCTCCGAAATATTCTAGTTTATACAAACTATTTTGTTGTGGAACCTCTTGGCATCTAGAAACTTCATGCTAATCCAAAATTCCAGCCTCTAGCAACTTTCGGCTTATTAAATTTCACGCCCTGTAAGGATTCCAGGCTATCGCAATTATCAGCTTCTAAGGGAGCTCCCTGTCTAGAAGAGCTCGACATATGAGAGGGCAGCACTTATCAAAAGTTTCAGCTATTAAAGTTATCTAGTTTATTCCTGTTTTCAGCCTCTAGTAAATCGTAGCCTCTGACAGTTCCTACCCTTTAGAGGGTTCATGCTAATTTTATTTCCCATGAGGATCCCATTTCTGGATGCTCCGGCTAAGAATTACCAGACTATCGTGATTCCTAGCCTCTAAGAAAACATCGCATCTCAAAGGATACGGTATCTGGAAGGTCAGTTAAAATTTAAAAAAAATTCTAGTCTCTATAAACCTCTAGCTTGTGAAAATTTCGGCTATTAATAAAGAAGCACACAAGTTCTAGCTGTATTTATAAAGGTAATTCAAGTATTGTTATAAAAGTTAGAAATTAAAAAGAATCGTACACTAAGTAATAACCATAATCCAATTTTATTAGCAACCTTCATTCACTTCCAATTTAATATAAAATAATGGGTTTCCCTTTAATTCATTAAACCATATCGCTTACACCACAGACTATAACGAAGACTAGCATTTATTATCCATAAACAGACGTTGTTCTTTGACGTTTAAATAACAGAACAAACAAAAGGCTATTATGCGTCCATCATTAATTTCTTCTATGAGAAGTCTTTTGTTCAGAGCTTCAATAAAAGCAGCTTCCAGTAACAATAACAGTTAAAATAACCTTTAGTATGTTAAAATCATGTTGAAATTGAGTCCTTAAAATAGAAAAACTCGAATTTCGACCATTTAGGATTTGAAATTCATGATTATTTACAAAAAATCTGCAATCAAAGTGGCAGAAAATAATTAATTATGTCTGATATTATTTATTTTATCAACGATTCACATTGTATGAGACACAATTACCCTGGATATACTCTTATATTTTTGCAAGGACACTTGTGTTTCTCCTTTCCGCTGAACTAGTAATAGATAAAGTTTTTACTTTAGCAGTTTATAAAAGCATGCTTGTAGAATGAATAAGAATGTATCACTGTTCCCGTTTATAGATTTATTACACATATTTTTTATATAACTCAATATTTGTTTTTATTTTTTATAAAATATAACCCTATACATTTTTGATATAAAATACTAGGAGTAGTGACTTACTTATACACTATGACATTAGTTTGAAATGTTCTATGATACTCTGAATACAGTTCAAGACACAATTAAGAAGAACTACGTTTAGAATTTGTTAATGCATGATTGTTAACAGATCGAAACACCAGACGTTTCTTCTTTATACATCACGATTCTCGAGAGAAATATGTTTATAACATCACTTAAACTGGTACATTAAAGATGCTTAAATATTCAACAGCAGTAAATGGGTGGCAGAATATTCTATAGAAAACTAAGTGTGTCTATATACTAACGTGATCACAACTCTCTTAGTATGTTATAAATATTTATGTAACACAGGATGGGTAATTCCTGTTTTAGCTGTAGCTCATAAATAAGTTAAGTGTACTTTTAAAGAATCTAGAACACATTATCCCTGTTATAACGTATAACTGGTTCTTGCAAGATAACGGTAGTGTATACCGTTGCTATTACAAGGCATAGTATTCTACGCCTTTGAAGTTAACAGGATTATTTCGGAGAATTGGCATAGTTCATTGGTATAAGAGAGCAGTCACACTACGTTTCGAGGTGTGCTATCTGATCTCTTCTTCAAGTGGATAATTAATTAACAAGTACGAAAATATAGTGTTTACCACGGTAAATGTCCGAAAAAGTCGTATTAACTACCCAATACTTCGATCTAAAAAAATAAACTTTAAACAAAGGACTCCTATACCTTAAGAGTTGACTTGGTGTACCATATTGATGACATTAGCACTGGATAACCCATTAAATCCGGACGCTACTTCTACAAAAAAATTGCAAAAAACAAGCAAAATTAGTAGTAGTGTTATATAAAACGGTAAAAACAATATATAAATATAAATAGCAATAACACGTTCACGATTGTTAAATAATAAGAATTAAAGAAACGTACCCATAAATTTATTATTTTTCTTAAATCTGATTTCCTACAAAAGATATTTTTCTCGAGATATCCTGCCACATGATACATTCACAGCTTTTCATAGTTGGGTTTCATAGCAGTGTTTAAATAATAAAAGTTTCATTTATATAGGAAGGTTACTAAAACGCAAGAGTACAGTAAAATCAAATCTTTACCCCCAACTTTTAACACTGACTTTCCACTTTGTTTTTTTTTTTCCTTTTACTGTATGAATAACGTACATTTGTAATAGATCAGATGGTAAAATTATTGTACTCAGCTTACTTAAAAATGTATTTTTGTAAGTTTCTGTCATGGTTACACATAAAACTAATGTGAGTAACGCTCAGCAAAATCACATGTAATGATATGCATTCCTTATAAAACTCAGCGTTCCTTATCTAGTACTTAGGTCAGCTCGACATACCGTGCGGACAGACAGACGATTTCCGGTTAAAAGTATATAACCATATTTTCGACGAAAGTTCCATATCATAAATATTAACCAAGGATGGGTGTTCGACGATTTTTTAGAAAAGGAGACTGAGTCCTTGGAACAAATCCATGCTACGTACGATTGTTATGAACACCTTGTGGTTGAATGGATTTTAACTAAAGTTTATTTTACATTGCAGAACACACAACAACCAAGGAGTGGTTAAAGCAGCGTTGTTTCTAAACAGGTGGAGCTCCTAGACTAATCTAATACGTCTTCCGTTAAGATATATTTTAACCACACTGTACACGAACGCTGAATATGGTAAAGGTTAAACAAGGAAGGCTATGAGATACCTGGTTGGAACCCTGAGACCAAATCTATTATATTTACTCCAAATCTGAAACACCTTGTGGTTGGATTGGTTTTAACCAAAATTGACATGTTCCTTCTAACTGTATTGGGACTCTCTGAGACAATGGAACCTAGCCCTATAATCCAAAATCATTACATACACAATTTTATTCTAAATGCTTTTTGATTGTAAAACTTTTTACATATAAAATAAAAACAGTTGATCTTTTAGTGAACTAATCATAATACATAATTTTTATTGTTTGATATTTTTTGAATGAGAGTAGAGAAGAAATCTAAAAGACCAGGAGGGCTATAAAGAGTGGAAAGTTCCAGAGGCTGGGAGCTGTCAAATACCGGTACCTGGTAGGGACTGACTCCTGTAAGTGACCAATACTTACTAGTAGCCAGAAGCTACCAGAAGTTAGAAGGTACTCTGGGTTAAGAGCTCCTAAAGACAGAGAGCTTCCGGAGGGTAAGAAGTGCTAGAGGACAAGATGTGCTAGAAGCTAGAACCTGCCAGAGGACTAAGGTTACCGAAGGACGAGACGTGGCTGAGAACGGGGCCTACCAAAGGCCGGGGAGTCCTAGTTGCTGAGAGCTCCCAGAGGCTGGGATCTGCTAGAAGCTGGAGCCTGTTAGGGCTAGAGGCTTGAAGGTCCTAGAGACCGAAATGTCCGGCTGGAACTTCCAAGAATGTCTGATAGAGACTAGGGCAAGAGAGAGACCGGGGCCTGTCAGAGGA